>NC_090746.1:43438275-43443275 GCF_036898095.1 Palaemon carinicauda | reverse complement strand
CTATGTTTCACTCCGACCGATCAAAAAATATATCACGAAGTGAAAGCAAAGTTTGCAATTTTATTAATTTGCAGTGTATTTAAAAATGTTAACTTCTTATATATCAGTCGATAAAATAATTATATGTATTCTTCAAATATCTTGTGCAAAAGCTTTCCCATAGCAAACATTTTTGTTAAGAGTTCCTTAAACTCTTCCTTCTGAATATGGCATCTGTTGTTTTCATTGCTATGACATAGTGCAATAATGCGTAAATCAGCATCCTACTAAGTCAGTAGAATGTACGAAAGCAAAACGAAGTACTGTATCATACAGATTTAATCGCTTTGGGTTGTACTGCACGTGTTCCACACACGATCATACACTGTAACGATATTTTCTTTTTTATTGTATATCTCGCTCTACACCTTACCGGTAATATAAATTGTTTAAATCTGTCTATTCAGGAATTATTTCGTTTGAATTTGTGCCACATTCTTGCTCTAAAACTCTTGTATATAAGCTCGCTGTCTCTGTAAATTAAATAACTTCATTTACCTCGCCTCTCAGTTACAACCTCAAGGCTCACTCTCACATGGGCGGGTCGGAGGGTGGCATCATCAAACAGTAGAGTCACGGCAGCGAGGGGGAAGGGGGAGAGGGAGCTGCTCACTTCGATGGTCACCAATGTGAGAGTGAGCTGTTTGGTTGTAACTGAGAGGCAAGGTGAATGCTACTAAGTTTATTTCCACAAACACCGAGCTTATATACAAGAGCTTCAGAGCAAGAAGGTCACAAAAATAATTAGTGAGAAGACAGGCTTTAAACAGATTCTGTTAACATTGAGAAGTATAACACGCTATACAATAAAATAGACATTATCGTTACTGTGTATGGGCGTGTGTGAAACAGGTGCGGTACAGGGTCAAAGTAGAATGGAAGTTCCAGGGAGCCCCAGTCAGGTTAGGATCTGGCACCCAAATTCAGGACAACGCATATTATATTAGGATGTATACCTGTTTGAATGTGTTTTAATATCGTACGGCAAGTAGAATTCCTCAGTTTTATCCAATAATACTCAGCTATTAATCTTTAAGAAAAAAAAAAAAAAAACACGGAATCTTATCTTTTATGCAAAATACAAAGAACAAAAATAGGGGCAACAGAAAAGCGTACGAGACTCTAGTAATATGATAAGGCCCATCATTTTGCTTTTCATATGATAGGGTAAAGCAATGCCAGTGAGTCTCGCTCTCCTCGTTAAAAGGGTTATTTCTCCATTTATTCTCTTCAGCCCTTATGCTTTAATTTCTCCAGTGGACAAAGGGATGATAATAAATTCTGAACATCAGCAGCGTGTCAACTAGTGTACAGAACACCAGGTTTATTATCAGTTGTCATTCGTTGTTACTTGCTTCACTCGAGAGGCTCCTTTGATATAGTTTCATGCTTTATGCATGAGTTCCATAGTAAGGCACTTCTTGTACGTATAGGTATAGGAAAGTGTGGCTACTTGATTTTTTATTACTCCCTCTGATATTTTTTTTAAGTCATTAATATCACAAGAAATAAAATCAATAAAATATTCAGTCATATGAAAAATTAAGTAATAACATTATTTCCCAATCTAAGGGAATATACTATCTTTTTTTTTTTTTTTTTTTTTTTTTTTACGGTTATGGGAGGCATAGACTGTGATTTTAATAACTGCCATGTAAAGTATTAATGAGTATACGTAACCAGTTTATTTAGAATGGTTGTGTGAAGGTCAGAAGTCGACCTTCACACAAATATCATACATCTCAGTGAGATTATGTCGTCTTAAAAGAACACTTTTTTGCTCCCAATTTCTTCACAATGGAGGTGCTGGTGGGGATGTTCTGTTTATTTTTTTATTCTCTTAAGGAATTTCATTAAATAAAATTTTGTGGGAAGACAAGAATTGAAGCACTGTTAAACTAATTACTTCGGCGAGCCAGCACGTTTTTATGACTATATGTGCTTTATCGTGGAAGGATATGAGGATTATTTTACCTTGCATGCCTTGCGGCCATGGGTGCTGCGGTAAACATGACCTCACTCAGTTCAGGATATAAGAGCATTGTTACCCTGAAATATCCTAGAGGCACCGAGTCCCCTCTCTCCTGAACACATCTCGTCGAGTTTCCTCGTATGTTTTTATGCTATAAGGTCGACATTGCTTAGAAATGGCCTCAGGTCATCGCTTCTGCCATGTATTTTTTTTTTATACAAAGTATCCTCTCCTTATCTTTACAACAACTCGAGGCATTTTTCCAAGCATAAAGCGTTACTTTTTCTTTCTCTCTATTTTTCTCCTTAGGAGAACTCTTATGATGTTTCACGCGTTAGGTAAGAGAAATTTCTAGAAATCATGTTTGCTTATTTTTTTATGATAATTTTAGTTATTTTTGATGTTAGTCTGAATAAAGTTTGGATATATTAAGAGACGAGGGACATTAGTTTTCTAGCACTAAGCATATTTCATGATGATAATTATAAAAGTATATTTCATGCACTGACCTCGTTTTGAGTTACTCTTCCATTGACACGAAGATGTTGGGGGTACAAGACAGAATAAAAATAAAGTTGTTTTTTGGGGAAAACAAAACTTTGAAATAAAATGTAAAAATCAGACTGCAAAGGGGTCCATGTAGCCTATGTAATTGTTCTTTATAATGTATCTTTCTTTTCCACTTAAAGTGTTCGCATTAAATTTTGATTATCTTAGAATATTTGGATTAGATATAACAAATGAAAGTAAAATGAGGGAAAAGCGAAGACATGCAGCTGGTGAGTAAGTGCAAAAGATTTATTTCTGATAAACTAGACGAGAATTTTTAAAGCCATTTTTGAGACGCGAGGAAAATAGGTGTGTGTGTTTAATAAAAACGGAATAGAAGAGGTCAAAGTTGCTGACATAAATTGTTTGTTTAATATATGTAATATGAAAGGTTAAAAGAAACATTGATAACTGTGACATAAAAAACCTATTGAAGTAATTACATCAGGAAGTAGACATAAACCGAAAGAGTAAAACTATGCTTGTTCTTCTGGCGGATAGATGTGTGCAAACATAAGGTTATTTAAGAAAAAAAAAATGATTAGCATTAATGAACTGGGGTTCTCTTTGTAAGCAAAAATTCCCTATAGCAATTTACTAATTGAAGCCATAATTACCAGTCCTACTCTAATTCATGGAGGCACCATTTGGAGTCACAGATATGTGACTTCATATTTCAGTATAATTTTGGAAACAGAAGAAGGCACTATCTTTTGGCTAAACCTTTGAGAGAGAGAGAGAGAGAGAGAGAGAGAGAGAGAGAGAGGAGAGAGAGAGAGAGAGAGAGAGCTGTTAATCAATATTTCCGCTTTTTCCCCGACAGCGCTGTTTAAATCTTCCTTTTCCTATCGTTTTTATATTTTGGTCTTATTTTTAACATTAGATACATTATTTTCTATGCTTCCTAAACCTGGGTTCTTGCTCCCCCAAAATTTGTCAAATAAAAGTATTTCTTGCAATAATATTACAATGATGATGGTTTAGTTTAAGTATTTGAATTTTGAGTTTCGGACTAATATATATATATATTATATATATATATATATATATATATATATATATATATATATATATATATATATATATATTATATTCTCACATATGTAACGTGACTCGGTTCCAGCAACTAAACATTTTGAAACTTCGCTCAATAAAAGATACACTTCATTAAGTATTGTTTAAGAGTATTAATGCTATATGTTCTATTAAAATATGAGAAATCAACACAATAATTATTTTCTATCTAAGTAAAAATTTAAAAACCTAAATACTTAATGAATCTGGTCTTTTGATACCATATTAAAGTATTTTGATGCAATGAACATGTCGGAGATGTAATTGTGAGCGGGGTCTAACCAGTATTAACTGGCAGTATCGTGGTGACATTCACAAAGTATGTCTGCTCCTCTAGTAATCCATAAAACATGATTGGAGCCACTCAACCGCAACCGGAAACTATAAATCTGGTTGAATGGCATTCCACCAGCTTTACGGAAGAAATAGACACAACCTATAGTCTAAGTATAGACGAAACAACAGTGTATATATGGCTAAAATGATACAATGAAGAAGAAAGTTGAAAATCCACCATTGGAGGTAGAAGACCATCCCGCTACACAACCGCAGAAGGAAACTTCCTTCAAAACCAAACAATCATTTTCATAATAATTTCCCGCACTCTACAGATTACAAGCCATAATAAGTCATTGCTTATCACTTTGGGAGTATGTGCGTGAGGAGAATATATGTTTATAGATTGATTGACACTATTATCAGAAGGAATAACCAACTTAGACTCACATACCAAATATTAATCACCTTTAGTATGCTATAAAACCAATAGCATGGGCCTAGACTCCACAGCCATATTATTATTATTATTATTATTATTATTATTATTATTATTATTGAATCTGCACATAATAGTATGCTGTGTGTGAATATGTCTGACCTAATCATTCGTAATATATTAAGTCAAAGTAAAATAATAGGTAGAGGGGTTGAACTTATTATATTCATAATAGCGAAAATAACTTGCCACCTCGCTTATTTGCCTATTTATATATTGTTTTAGAATCAGGCTGAAGAAATCCTTGGAGAGACTAGTGCTGCCTATAACCTAAGCTGTGTCGCCCGGTAATGCATTGCAAGTTCAATATCTCGACCCTCACTAACATTTGTTGTATACACAAAATGACATAGATTGCTGTGCTTAGACTATAGGGCTCTGCTTGAATATTTCTCCATCTTGACGCCTCTTTCCTAGTTTCCTTCTATCCAGACAGACAGTTCCACGAATAGTTTCACGGAGACTATTTAAATTTTGTTCTGAAATATTATTTAGAGCGATCTTTTTTAACGATCTATCAATTTTCACTGGTAAAATTCTACATAACAATGGACCATCGTTGTCTCAAACATACACATGTTTACCAAGTAT
>NC_090746.1:43413275-43423275 GCF_036898095.1 Palaemon carinicauda | reverse complement strand
TTACCAGGACGTGTATATATCCCAGGTTCTCTCTAGAATGTCTGGATATCGTATAGTTTCACTGGGTTTTCAGCATTCCTCCTTGGTATGCTTTACATATTAACCTAGATGAAAGGTACGAAGTATGTGTTATTCTAGTCATGTGTGTTTATCTTCTACATGAACTCATTACAACCACCTTATTATATTAATTGGTAATGAAAGAAAAAAAATATAACCAAAATAATCGTTCATAAGAAGAAATTTCTCACAGAATCATGCTATTCATAACCACAATAGGATGGGAGTATTATTCGTCCCGTATATTTGCCCCTCACCATTGAAATGAATGACAGTTTTTAAATGTCAATATGTTTCATTGCAATGATCAATATTGAGTTAATATTGTCAGGGAATGACGTTTTATTGCTGCCCTCACAGGTGGTTTATCAAAACGGGGTTTTACTTTTATGTGGCATCAGCTCTAACACCATCTAGTCTACTATCCCCTACCATTGTTATGACGTCATTCTTTCTCATTTCTGGGGGCGTGGGGTTTATTGTACGAGTGTCTTCATGCACATACAATTGTGGTGTTCATAAACGTCTCTGTCGCAGTGTTGTACGCGGAAGTATTTGCATCACTGTATCTTACAAAACTAAGGATGAATTACAATCATGCAGAGTAATAGCTATTCTGTGTGCTGTGGTGTTTTTGAGTATCAACAATGTTTCTTTGACGTGCTCTCTGATAACAGTCTCTACAAATGTACGTACTGGGATTGTTCTGCAATACTATATTTCAAAAGGTGTAAACAAATCTCATGACCAGCATTGATTCTACGTTATTTGTGACGGTTCGATTAACATATAACTATGTGGATGAGGAGGGTGCTTAAAAGTGTTTTATGTATTAATCCTCATTACCTTTCATTCATGCATGCATGTACTAGGAGGTGTGAACAGGTTTCTATCCCCCATATGGATGTAATATTGGCTTGCATGCACAAACAATTAAGGTAATTAATTACAGTATATCACGTGTTTGAATAAAAGTAGGTAGAAAGGGATTCGTTCTTGATGACAAACCGTCGTAAATGACTTAAGTTATAGTTATTTGTTTGCGAACTTTCATGTCAATATGTTTAAAAAAAAAAAAAAAAATATCCCGATAATTAGACTGTAGAGAAATTTTTATCAAGTCATGTCGAGGATTATTCGTCAAAATGGAAATAATAACTATGTTTGAGAATATTTTGGATTACATGAATGAAATCAAATATGATTAGTAAGTAATTACTCCAAAAATAGGAAAATAACTCTTTTCTCATAGTGTTTGCATGGAAAATTAAGACGCTAGTAACGCCATATTCTTCATTTAGAGTATCAAATAAAAAAAAAAAAACATGCAACCATTCCTGTCTTAGAAATTTAGAAATTGACCTGCGTGGCTCCCTTTAGAGAGCTTTTCTTCCCACCATTTGAGAATGTTTATATATAGGTATTCTACAAATGTTCACATACACTCATGAATATATTGTTATGCTATATGTCCGTGTTCATGTGTGATGATGTCATATGATACAAAACTTGCTTGGTAGGTGCTTAGCATTTTTGTAAGGTAAGAAGAGATTTTCATCATCATGCAGAATATATAGCCTACTCTTTAGAGAAATATATAATCTGTTAATATTTTAAACATATGTGTATGGGCACATATGCTTGCGATTGTTGAGCCTTTTGCGTATCTGTGAACTATTTCGAACACTTACTGTACTTTAAGTTCAGTTTACGAACAAGGTGATATGATTACAGAGTAAGAATCAAACTTCCAAGTAAAACTCTTTAACTCGAAGTTCACTTTTATGCCTACTTCAAAATCGTCACCCTCCAGTATATCCGGGGAACGTTTGAAAGGTAAATTTACTCATTAACCTTTAATATTTTTTCTACTTACGTCTCCAACAATAAATAAATTATATTTTTATTTTCAAGCTATTGTTATTCTTTGCTATCTACATAGTTTTTATTTTCTGTCTTTGAACGTAATTTAATGAACGCATATCTTTCTTTAACGCTCTCTCTTATTACATATTAAGTTTGAACATTTTGGTCGAAGTCGTTATTTTAAACTTTAAATTTTCATACGTTCACGCAGTAACCTTATCGTCGTCGTTTCATTACCCCATCATGCAATGTGGCTCCCATTTCTGATATGCCCAAACGCGCTCATCACCATTTCTCGGCGGGATATTTTTTCTCATTATCATCATTGTTCTCACTATACATTTTGGTCTTTATGCATATGATTCGCATAACTATTGGCTTTTCTCCACATATAGTAGTGTTAAATTCCATGGATCAGTGTTAATCAAAACCACAACCGTTCCAACATTCAACATTAACATAATTTCATCGCCAATAAAGCGACGGCTCACTGCTATATCAGTTTCAGTTGACTTGCTATTAAAGTTTTTCTTACAATTTAAAAAAAAAGAAGAGATAAAACGCTTTTCTGGACTAGTCTGACTTTACAAAGTATATTTGATGAGCCGTTCAACTTAGGAAGTCATGTATTCCCACCAGCCAAATTATTGTAAAAGAAGAAAAAAAAAGTCTTCTGCATATCCATATTCTGACTTCAGGCATTCCAAGTCTTTCAACGGTGGAAATTCAGGTAAGTAATAGTATCTCCAAGTATAACTGTATACAAATCAGCATTCTTGTGTTCTAGTGTAAAGACTTGTATAACTGGTGTAAATTGAAAAATATACTTTACGTAATCATTCACAATGTAACATAATGTCTTTTGTTTCTTCAGAGTGGACAAATGGATGTTTTTCATAGAACTGAATCATATCAGTTTCCCGAAGCACAATTTTAGGTTGGAATTCAAATGCTAGAGATCTATTTCTTGATGTGTATAAATAGTGTCGACCATAGTAGTGATATTGGTACTCCCTTTATGCAAGGTTTGCATTTCGTTAGGTAATTGCAAAACATGTTTTTCTCAAGTGCTAATTGTAGTATTCAATTGCATAAATATACATGAAATTCTATAGTAAATAGAGTGATATATCACCATTGCCAGCCAGGTTCAATGTTTCATAAATACTGTAGTTCTGAAGGAGGCCTTTCGTGTTGACAATCGATATGAAGTAATTCAAATTTCAATCCCTTTTCTCAATTTTCCGATTGATCTATTTTGGGGAGAACCTTTATAGTGTCCCATCCCTGTCCTCCTGTTTCATGGAATGTTGGATTACCAACCTTGGTATGATCGAGAAGTTTATAGTTGTCAAAGACCCCTACTGACTTATTTATTATTTCACCTCGGAGGAATAATACAGACTGGTCGTATATAAAAATGTCAAAGGGAATGTCATGGGAAATTGTTTGGTTAAACATGCTTTCAACCAGATATTCCTTTTTATGTGATACTATTTCAACTGGCTTTCTATGTGCTTATAACTCATATACGTATAATGTATTACATTCGTAGTATGATATTCTAACTTAAAGGATTTATAATTGAAGATACAACGTGAGTCCTTATGTTTAAGGTACATTCTTTCGATATTCCTATTATCTGTCTCAAATTTATATATGGAACAAAAATAGACACAAAGATTTTTTTTTTAAATGTGCGAAAAATTTGGTATTCATATAATAAGTCGACTTAGTTTAAATATAGTCTCGCCATTTGTAACGTATCATGTATTGTTATAAGGAACTGATGTAATTACATGCTTTAATGTTTGCTTTGAGAAGGCGTTCTCTCTCTCTCTCTCTCTCTCTCTCTCTCTCTCTCTCTCCCTACCTATCGAGAGAGAGAGAGAGAGAGAGAGAGAGAGAGAGAGAGAGAGAGAGAGAGAGAGAGAGAGACTTTTACCAAATGTCGGCAAGAATGTTCTGTACGTACGTCTTGGGAAAACTTTATCATTATATTAATTCATAAGAAAAACTGAAAAGTTACTGCCCAATAAGTTTACTCTTTGTAATATATAAAATATTTATAAAGATCATATTAGGCCGAATAGAAAGACAGCTAGACTTTAATCAACCAAGATAGAACGCAGGCTTTAAAAGTAGATATTCAACAAATGACCATATCCATGTAATTAATCAGCTAATGGAAAAATCAATAGAGTATGGCAGACCACTATGTATAGCATTTATACACTATGAGACAGCCTTTGGAATTGTCAAAACATCAGCAATAATGAAAGCCCTTCCAACATGAAAAAAAGCCCAGTGAGGAAATTAAATAAGGAAATAAATAAACTATAAGAGACGTAATTAACAATTAAGATTAAAATATTCTGAGAACATTAACAACATTAAGATAAATCTTTAATACATAAACTAAAAAAAATAATTTTAAAAACAAGAGGAAGAGAAATAAGATAGAATAGTCAGCCCGAGTGTACCCTCAAGCAAGAGAAGTCTAACCCAAGATGGTGGAAGTCCATGATATAGAGGCTAAAGGACTACCCATTATTATTATTATTATTATTATTATTATTATTATTATTATTATTATTATTATTATTATTATTATTATTATTATTATTAGCTAGGCTACAACACTAGTTGGAAAATTAAGAGACCATATGCCCAAGGGCTCCAACGGGGAAAAGAATAGCCAAGTGAGGAAAGAACATAAATAAACGATATGAGAAATAATGAACAATTAAGATAGTTTAATAACAGTAACAACATCAAAACGGATATTTTAAATATAAACCATAAAAAGACTTATGTCAGCCTGTTCAACATAAAAACATTTGCTTCAAGTTTGAACTTTTGAATTTCTACCGATTCAACTACCAAATTAGGAAGATCATTCCACAACTTGGCCACAGCTGGAATAAAACTTCTAGAATACTGTGTAGTATTGAGCCTAGTGATGGGGAAAGCCTGACTATTAAAACTAAGTGCATGCCTAGTATTACGAACAGGATGGAACTGTCCAGGAAGATATGAATATAAAGGATGGTCAGAATTATGAAAAATCTTATGCAACATGCATATCGAACTAATTGATAATCAGCAACTGAAGACCTGGCAGGAGAACAATACTGGAAATAAGGTAGAATGAAAAAATTAAAACACTTCATCAGAATAGAATGATCACTTAAAATCTTAAAAGACTTTCTTAATAAGCCATTTTATTTTGCAATGGAAGAAGACACAGACCTAGTTTGTTTCTCAAAAGTAAATTTGCAGTCGAGAATCACACCTAACATTTTAAGAGTCATATAGAGTTAAACAAACATTATCAATGCTGAGATTCGGATGCTAAAGAGCCACTGTCCTTGACCTACTTACAATCATACTTTGAGTTATGTTTGGATTCAACTTCATGCCCCATAATTTGGACCATGCTCTAGTTTTAGCCAGATCTCTATTCAGGGATTCAGCATCCCCAGATCTATATTCAGGGGATGGAATTGATGCAAAGAGAGTAGCATCAGCTGCATATTGAACAAGCTTGTTTTCTAGGCCATACCACTGATCATGTCTATACAGTAGGAAAAGTAATGATCCAAGAATATTACCGTGAGGAACACCAGATATCACATTCTTATACGCACTATGGTGAGAACAATGGTTTGATTTTGGATTGTCCTTCTCTTAGAAGAGCTGTTTACCATAGCTAAAGAATCTCTTCTACCCTAATCAAGGGGTGAGTAACCACTGGATAAATACAGTGAGCGTAAAAGAATTGTTTGGTAATCTCAGTGATGTCAGGTGTATGAGGACAGAAGAAAATTTGTAAAGAATAAGCCAGACTATTTAGTGTATGTGAAGTCAAAGGGAAATGACCCATAACCAGAGAAAAAGATCAAAGGCAGTGCTGTGTGGCCAGTTAAAAGACCCCATAACTCTCTATTGGTAATATCTCAACAGGTGGTTGGTGCTCTAGCCAGCCTACTATACCTACTTAGAACAGACAGTAAGCGTTTCCCCAGACACGAGACTGCAATTAGAATAATGATGAACATGTGATGAAGACCATATGGTAAACAAAATGAGATTATGAAAAGTAAATTGCTACTTTCTCTATAAAGGAAAATTCATAAGATGGTCCAACCCGTATTAACCTATGCATCAGAAATTGGGAGCATTACTAAAGTCGTAGAACATAAGCTAGTTACAACTAAAAGAGCTATGGAAAGGATAATGATGAGAACAACACTAGAGACAGAAAAGGAGCAACATGGATACGAAAGCAAGCCAAAGTAGAGGATATTGTAACATGTAAGGAAAAGAAATGGACATGGGCAGAACATATAATGAGAATAAAACACAGTAGAGGGACATTAAGAATAACAGAATGAGTATTGAGATTGCAAAAGAAGCTCATGAATGATAAAGTATTCGTGTTTTACTGCCCTTTCAGTTAATTTGGCCAGAATCATTGAGGCCTGCTCTCAGTAATTATTACTGCCCATTTTTACTAATCATTAAAGGTCTTTGTATTATCATTATGATTTTCAACGAACAACCGTGAGGTTAAAATCAATCCTATTTGAGAACATTTTGTGGGCGTTTCTTCCGCAAATTGTCAAACAGATTTTGTTATGGAACTAAAGATAATAATATATATGACATCTTCTTGCTCAATTATGAAAATGAACATTCCTCTAGAGACTAATGAGCTTTCTGAATATATAATATATAATTTATAATATTCTAAATATTATCAGAACACCACAGGAATTGCAAAGCTTGCTTGCCAGAATGTATGAACAATCTCATTAGGTTGAGATGAGATGATGAGAACGGAATATGTAATGAAAGATGAAATATCATTAGAATGAGAAAGGATTAATAAGGTAGGATGATTCAGGTATTTAGGAACTTTGATCTCTAATACAGGATTTTTAGAATTTAAATTTAATAAAAGATTGAAGAAACCAAATCAGATAATTGCTAGGTCAAGTAAAATCTGTAAATCAAATCTCCTGAAAATGCACATAAGATTCAGGCTATATATCGATTTAGTTAGATCGGTATTACTGCATCGACATGAGTCGGGGTATGACAATGAAACAATATCCAACCGAGAGATTACTCGAGTGCCATATGTGGATGAGATCGTGGTAAGGAATAGATGGAGATGGTTTGGGCATGCTCTTCGCACTCTCCAAGAGAGATCACCTAACTTTCAACTGGGCTCTACAATGAACTAGAAAAGTTGGAAGACCCATGCCTACATGGCTGAGGACTATGAAGCGGGAAGTAGGAGATGATGAATGGAGAAGTATTGATTTAAAAGCTCAAGATAGAGACGACTTGCGAAATTTAACGGAGGCCCTTTGCTTCAATAGGCGTAGGAGGAGATAATGATGATGAGTTATGTTCTTCTGTTATAAGACATTATAGGGAACGTATTGATTTTGAATGAAAGCAGAGAGCCTATTTCATAATGTTTTCTCTGTGTTCTTGTCTCAAATCTGGTTGAAGAAAGTAAACCGTAACGGAGAAAAACTAATTAAATATTCTTGACGGAAATTTACATACCAAGCCCAATTTCTCAATCGTTATGTTTGATGTGTTGATCCACACATATATTTGTAAATGTTCACAAAAAGCACGAATTTAAGACTTCCCTTCAAACTCCATAAGAGAGAGAGAGAGAGAGAGAGAGAGAGAGAGAGAGAGAGAGAGAGAGAGAGGGGGGGGGGGGGAGTGGGTGCTGTGCGTGTAAGATTGAATAGAATCAATAGGATTAATGATCGTTCGTGAACGACAGAGGCAAGGGACATGGCAATGTCCTAGGCAATGACCATATATACGGTACATATAAGCTGCGCCAAGCTTCCAAGTCATCAAGGTAGGACCAGGGAAGGGAAGAAAATGGCTGCTGATGACTCTGTAGATAGTTAGTGGTGGGGCTGCAGACACTACTAGAAGCTATAGAGTTTGAGCGAGTGTCAAACCCTTATTCAACATATTGTCAGGCAAAGACACTTCCATTAGGCTACCAATAGATAGTCCTAAATATCATACGTAGTCTAAGTTAATAAAAAAGAAAAATGCTTCTCTTGGATTTTTCTTCCTCTCCCCTCACCTGGTGAAGTGGAAGGAGCTCTTAACGACGAATCTGCGTGTCTTAATAAGTTGTTATTTACCTCATTTACTGTATGTGATAGTTGTGTTTGTCTTTTGAAAATGTTCTAATGTTCTAAACGATAAAATGAAACAGAGGTTAATAAAGAAATATAAGTATTATTTTCTGTGGATACAAGATTTTATAGGGTTTTGATGTATTTTCATTATTCCTCTAGTAACTAGATATTATGGTACGTACTTCTGATGCTATCCAGATAAAAGGACAAGAGATTTTGATGAAATATAAATAAGTTGATTAAATGCTTTTGTAATCAATGATGGCTTTACAAATGAATCCACTACGCTCAACGAAAATGTATTACATTGTATGCTCTGGTGGAGATCTTTTTTATAGAATAGTTTTCTTGCAAGTTATGTGACTTTCATTTTCAATTCTCTCTCTCTCTCTCTCTCTCTCTCTCTCTCTCTCTCTCTCTCTCTCTAGCAACATATACAGCTGATGTTATGGATCTTCTATCATAACTGTTTAATAACTACAAAATATAACCAATGATCGATCGATACCTAATAAAGCTACGAAAAAAAAAAAAACTGAATAAAACAGAAAAAAGTGACATTTGGTAACTATCATCCGATTTCTCCTTTTGATTCAATTGACGAATATTTTTATTTAAAGTCGAACAGGTCGACTGAATGCAATGACATCATTTTTTCAGCATGGTATAGAGGAAATTATTTTCTTTAAGATAATTATTATTTGAAAAATTCACAATAATCTTACGGGAATCAACAGTAGAATTATTAAGTATTTGATTGATTAATACATGTAATACTATTATTCATAAGAATACTGAGTAATAACGTTTATGTTAAAATTTCATTAAAATTATTTTTCCTCATTTCTAGGTTAGGACTTCCTGTATTCTCAAGGGCAGATTTATAAAACTAAGCAAACATATTCTATATCATAATTTTTTCTAATTTTAACAATTAGAGTACAACTGGATCTATGAATGTTTGCCTTACCAGTAAATGAGAGAGATATATATATATATATATATATATATATATATATTCAAATGCTTTATGTTAATTACTGTTTCCATTTCATACGAAGCCAAATCTTTAAAGATATATATTACTAACTGTTGGAAAATTTACACGTAAACTTCTACATCAATGGAACTGTGTTATCATATGCTATAAGCAAAGCTTTCAACTGTTTTTCTCATTAATCTTGCCGTATCCTATAAATCATAGAAGGGCAACATTTTGTGTCAAGTATATTTTGATAAACTTCAGAAATTAAGATGTTATTTAAACTTGAATACATAATACTCAAGTTACACTCATGCTTTTTGTTTTGAGATAACCGAGACTGTCAGTGGACATGAATTTGTAGAAAAGTCGCTATTCTGTCTTGCACAAACATTATTTAAGTGAATTATGAGTAGAATATGATCCACTATAGATCCAATGTCATACTGAAATATGTCTTTGGCATGTCATGTATTGTATTTCAATGTAATTAGAATTTTGTGATTCGTTTAGAGATGCAATTATGGAAGTTTAATGAAGAGCAAGTTCTTGTGACTAATGATCGGGAAATATATCTTGACTTGCTTCATCTACTAGTACTTTTGTTTGTTAATAGGTTTTTACCTTTAGAGCGCCACTCCCTTTGGTTGATAATGGTTTACTTGACTGGTTTTATAGCTACTGATGAAAAATCATTGCAGTCTTCATTTTCATATTTTCTTCTCAGGAAAACCTGTTATTCCCTAAGTACTTATCACCATCAAATAGCCAGAGACTGATGAAAAGTGACTCATTCCTGCGAGAGAAAGATAAAAAGGAGAGGGAGAGTGAGAGACATAGAGAAGAGAATGGGGTTCCCCTTTTTCAATCTAGTTAAGTAAGTCAGTAATACCAGCTGGTT
>NC_090746.1:43405775-43408275 GCF_036898095.1 Palaemon carinicauda | reverse complement strand
ATACAAACTTCTCTCTCTCTCTCTCTCTCTCTCTCTCTCTCTCTCTCTCTCTCTCTCTATAGAAAAGACATTTAAACATTTATGCCAACAAATTTTTTGGGGAATTGATCCTTGGTATTCGGAAGAGCTATAACAGAAGGTTTGCATTCAAGCTATGTTGTGTACTAACCCAGTTACCAAAGTTCCGTTCGTTTGAAGTGATGTGCCTTATCAGTATCGCCAAAGTTGGTATGTGTTGCTCCAAAGTTTCCCTGTCTTACTAGTCTAGCTTTTCTAACAAATTCGGCCTGTTTGCGACCCATGAAAATTTATCTCTCTCTGTTCATGTTTTCACTTGGCATATGTCTTTACTTTTGAGAGACTTCGTAGTTAAGATAAGAGAAGTTGTCTCATGAAAAATCATGGCCTTCAAAATATGAAGTTCACGTGTCCTTTGCTTTACTGGTAGTGGTATTGTTGGCAGTGGTGCATATTTGATATTCATATAAAATCATAACGATGAATAAATAATGATTCAATTTTGCAAAATTTATGAAGATTTATTTGCTAAATCCATGCAATTAAAATTTTGATTCTAAATCTGTTATTCTTCTAACAAAAGTCTTTAATTACAGTATCTAGAAATTGTGTGGGTGAGCATATCCTTTTATATGAAGCGCTAGGATATTGAAACAATATCTGATGATTGTTTAAGTATTCATAAGGAGAGGATTAAATGTGTTAACGAAGAACATGCAGAGCGGGATATGATTTATGGTTGAAATATGAGTTATATTGCTATATACGAGATACAGTCTTTTAATATAGTATATACACTCGAGTGTGTGCAAATAATAGCTTGAGGTATATTGCCCAAGCTTAAGAAACCTGATAGAAAACCGCTGAAAAAATATCGAAAGAATAAGCATTTGTCAAATGTGTTTCCCAATCAAGGACGGGTGTGACGTCATGAAAGAGTCGGCTAGTGGGAGGGGGGAGGAAATACGAAATGGTCTAAAAATAGAATCTGTGTCCGTCTCTACCACTCTCCCGCTACCCAAGGGAAATATTTGGACGAGGGGAGATTTTTTCGGGGGTTGTTCTATAAGGGTCGCCTTGGGGATCTAGGAGGCCTACGCTGTCTTATCCTTGGCCCTTCCCTCTTTTGAAAACCACTGCGACCGAATAAAAAATGCAGAGGAAAATTAACGCCATAGAAAACGCACCTTTTTTAAAATTCTCTTCGTGTTTACGCGAACGCCCCTTTAATGTTTCTTTTATTTTTGATGCGTAGATCTTTGTATAGAAAGGAAAGGAAACTACTCGGGTAGAAGAGGTTCATTTATGAAAAACTCAAGCATTATCTTGATGTTAAATAGAATGAATAAGGAGTATCCTTGCAATATGCCTCTGGTGTTGATGTGTTGATCAAAAACAATTTTACTCTGCATTACTCTGTAAGACGGTCTCATTAGTACAGTATATATATATATATATATATATATATATATATATATATATATATATATATATATATATATATGTATATATGTATGTATGTATGTATATATGTATATAAAAATTATATATATATATATATATATATGTATGTATGTATGTATGTATGTATATATATATGTATATAAAAATTATATATATATATATATATATATATATATACATATATATATATATATATATATATATATATATATATATATATATACATATATATATATGTATATATATATATATATATATATATATATATATATATATATATATATATATTATATATATATATTGTTAGGTTGTTTGACTTTGAAACAACCTAGTTTCAACTTTATTTTTGACTGCCCTTTTCTTTGTAAAGGTGGGTGTCTTTGTTTACTTTTGTCACAATGTGAGTGGCAAGAATTAGTCAGGTTTGGGAAGCCAGATGGACCGGTTCTCGTGATGCAGTCGAGAAAAAACAGCAGACACAGCTTTGGAGTATCTCCTAGTTGATGGTGACTTGTCCTCAACCTAGCCCTCGACGTCGAGATGGTTTTGAAGAGTTATTCTTCGGTGGCAGCAAAGTGGCTCTCGTATCGACACTGTCGTGGCTGTTCCCGCAGTGTTCGATTGGACGTCCTCGAGGATCAGGGATTGTTTGTGGATGTTTATATGTTGGAAGAGCCAGTGTATGGGCTCGTCTTTATTTTATTAATAATGAGAAAATTCTCTTATTAATTTGTCATTGCTGCTGCTTAATGTGTTTTATTTGTTGTTGTTGATGAATATTGCTTATTTTATTTAACATTTGTTTTGAACGTTGTTTTCTGTTTTTGTTATTGTAATGTTATTTGAATTTATGGTATTCATCATTCAAGGACTGTGCTTCCCTTTACCTGTACTCACTTGTAATTATTGTATATATTTTTGTATAATAAACTAGGCTAAGGTACTGTAGTATTATCTTTTATACCCACCCCTTTGGTTGTTGTAGTCCATCGGTTCATTCCAGTCCCAATTCTTTTAG
>NC_090746.1:43370775-43395775 GCF_036898095.1 Palaemon carinicauda | reverse complement strand
CCTACTTATCAACTGGACTAAAATATAAAATATTTTGATGCAGAATAAGTAAACGACTTGCAGGCATTCACGTTGTCTTTAAATATATGTAAAAGATGGTAATTTTTAAAAGTAGAATAGTGAAGTTGATCATTGCATTTTCCGTAGTTTGCTAATTTATGGAAATGGTATAGTGAAACTGTTCTTAACGACATGACAAAACGATGTGAAAGTTGTTGTGGTATTTCGGTAAGTAATTATGGTCTTCTTTATGTGGAAAAATACCTTTATATAAAGTTTAAAGTGTAAAAGAAAATGGGGCAATATATGAAATATATGTTTTGTTCATGGCTTTAATATGAAGGTTATTTTAGGCTACTTGAATGGAGACCACGTATATGGAATGTGGTAAGGACGGACATAGGTGATAAATTGCCTGCATATTATTACTGTCCCGTGTACACTTGATTTGAATGCTTATGAAATGTGTGAAGGAAAGGGCTTAATGTTTTGTGCAAGGTGAAACTGCTAAGGCACACCTTGAAAGGCGGTTAGAGCGTAGTTATCATATAAATAATAAGAACAATATAGATTAAAGAGCCACTGTCTCATTGAGAATCATTTTTATAACAGGAGATTTGAAAAAGAAATCTAAGAGTTGTTTGCCGAAGAGTATTCAGTGATGACCAGTAGAAATTTTCGTTTTATCTACCCAGTAGAGAACAAGAAATGTAATTATTAGTTAGGTTACAGTTTGTGAATTATAAAGGAAAAATTTTGACTGTTTAGTAGGAGATTTATAGTTGAAGTTAAAACGATTAATATTTACTTTAATGTGATTCATGATAAATATTACATTAATTCATTTACCTTTGTAAGCTTAGTTATGACTGAACGTGTAAATAGTCCCTTTGTATCCTACCCTAGTCCTTTACGTGCCATTTATGAATATTTTGTGTATAACCAGGGAAACATTACACACCGTTTTGATATCGAGAATGATTACAAAAATTCTTAATTGGAACAATTTCTAAAGTGTGGTAACTGTAGCATCAGTCACTACAGACATAATTGCTGGACTACTTACTGGACATCAAGAGACCTGCTAAAGTGTAAAAGCTTGGAAGATTAATTCTGATTTGTATTATGTATCAATTCTTGACAGCTTTTAAAATGCTGCAGATTCCTGTAGTGCATTCTCAGATATTGACGAGGTCAAATACCAATTATAACAACTATACTATTTTTCCCTTGAGTTAGATTGCGTTTAAGTGTGAGTTTCAAGGGCCACATACAATTTTTGCTAGGTTGCAGCTGTAAATTTCCTAAGAATTTCTTATTCGGGCTTCATTCTTTAGGCGGCGAAAATTATAGCAAGGTGGCTTGTAGATAAAATATTGTATGGGACGCTTTGTGTAGGAAATCAATGAATTTATTGAAATGCGTTCTACTGTTTACTTATTTCAAATATTTCTTGTTCATATTTTACTATATTTCGTAGTGTCAGCACACTACGAAATATAGTAAAATATTTTTACACTCTCGCTTATATTTTTTGTAGACCATAGAATATAGGATTAATTTAAGTAATTTTCACCCAACTATTAGCATCTTTCCGTAACTTCCAAATCACTATTCTATGTTTTTATGAAACCAATTTGTAGGTCTAAACTAAATTTGCTGTTGTCACTTAGGACTAGTTACCTGTGCGGGGTTTACATATATACATGTTTTATTATTAGAGAAATTATTAACCGTGTAGCCTTTCATCCTCGTATTACATGCATGAAATTTATGAAAAGTGATGAAAAAATGTCTTCAGATGATTTTCAAGAAATGTCATACCTTCATAATTTTATGTAATACTTTTTTTTTTTAACTACAAATAGTTTCATTAAGTGTGGAAAATTTATTTTTACGCAATTTTTCTTCCTTTTAGTAGGTATATTAGTTGGTAATTTTTATATTATATCACTGAATTGAAAATGGACAGTGATAGGACTGTTTTACTCTTTTCTACATAAAGATCAGAAAATATTCGGGTGACCTACATTTTCTGTGTTATTGCAAATGAGTCATTTAAAAGGCATATTCACTTCACTATCGAGGGTATATTATTAAAATCTTTTAGAATTTTTGAACAGTTCAAGTATAACAGCATATATGTTTCAAATGTGTTATTATTTGGTCTGCACTCCTAAGATATTTCCTGTTTTGGTTTGTATTACGTACAATAAATTGATCATATCTGTTTTCTACATGAAATGCTCAAGCATTTTCAGGTAATTCTTTTCCTGTTTCTATTCATCGTAATATTTTGACTACGACAGCCTTCATTTTACTCGTAATCTTCAACATTTCTTTCAAAACTCCTCGTCTTTATTTGTGCACACAACATCTGTCTCTCTCTCTCTCTCTCTCTCTCTCTCTCTCTCTCTCTCTCTCTCTCTCTCTCTCTCTCTCTCTAAATGAAGGCTCTCCAAATAATGAGACAGAAATAGTCAATTCATATACAGAAAGACTGGAAGGCATCTTCATCTATTTGAAAAGCTTCGACATATATTGTTCGAAGATATATGGTCCCAAAGAATAAAGGAAGACATATTCGTCACTATGGTTTTGTTTCTTTTTGTTTTAAGCCTTTGCTGTAACTTTTATTTTCATTTCTATATATAGCCGTCAAAGGAATGCCGAAGGGAGGATCCGAATCACATGTGAATAATCATTGCTCACGTCATTGTGGATGTAATATTCCAATGGTTAAGAAAGAGAGGATTGCATAGCTGTTTCGGTTGAAAGGTCCTTTCGTAACGCTACAGGTTTTTCAGGAATGCCAACGATTTTATTATCGGGATTCCAGGAAAGGGAAGTTTATACAAAACACCCTTAGGGGTTTGTTACCCGACATAGTATGTCCAATATTACAGTGTATTTGGGTTTTCATTCCAGTCTAGTTCTGCTATTCAGTAGTTTGAGACAACGCCGATTGACATAGAAGTTTGCGTAATTTATTCTAAATGATTATACAGCATTTTATATTCTGAAAGCCTTTAACTTACTTTTGATAAAGAGATTCTTCATTTCCCCACTTCACTTATATTTACTTGGATTAACAATACCTTTTGTTAATAGTAAAACAGAAGTGCCTTTGACTTATTCCTTTTCTGCTAATAAAACTTCTTTTATACATTGTCTTTAAGGATATCACTATGACAAATCTTTAGATATAATATTAAGCACTTTGTTTTTGAAATAGAGGTAAAAGGAAACAAGAAATTTCTGGCTTTGTTGTCAGTTTTGGTTTAAGTTCATAGCAATTAGACAATAATATATGGAAAAATAAATTCCAATATCTAAAACTACCTTGTAATATCCATTAATTTAACCTTCAAGATTACTATAATAAGGATGATACAGGTAAATAATAGTAACTCAATTATGGATGAAGAGGAACCTACTAAAAATTTAGACAATCTATATATATATATATATATATATATATATATATATATATATATATGTATATATATATATATATATATATATATATATATATATATATATATACATATATATATATATATATATATATATATATATATATATATATATATATATATATATATATATATGTATATATACACACATATATATTTATTTATGTATCTCAATAAAATGTCTCTCAACGTTACGTTTTTATGGATGTTTACCTCCGTCTATACATAGGTTTGAAGATAATTGATTTCAATAAGAACTCATTTCCTTTAAGCTTAGTTATTAGATGACAATAGCCAATATTTAAAACTAGCTTCCATTGATCTTAACAAAAGAAATCCATTAAACCTTGAAGGTTCAAAAATAGATATAGCAAAAGAATATAAATGATATTAAATAATTGACCAAGAGCCACTTATTTTGCCTTTTTCAACAATCATATATATCATATATATATATATATATATATATATATATATATATGTGTGTGTGTATATATACATATATATACATACATATATATATATATATATATATATATATATATATATATATATATATATATATATATATATATATATATATATATTATGACGGAACGTCACAATTATTAGAAAAAAAACTCTATAACAAATTATTTGTGTAGCTATGAAATTATTAGGTGTTTAATGTTCAACGCCATCTATTATCAGTTATGTGAACTATTCTATATTATCCTTGGTTTCTTTTCCTTAACTTAGTCATACAGATATTTGCATTTCTTAGCCTTCGTTACACTTGTAATTTGTATTTTTATTTAGAGAACAATTCAGTGCTGTGTTGAAAATATCTTTTTCTTTTGCTTATTATAATTAGGTTTTTGTTATATTACGTGTGAATGTGATTATATTGGAATTTAAGTTTATTTTTTTAAGTATTAAATTAACGATAGTCTTTTAGTCTTTAATTAAGATCCTTTTGGATTGGAGAGGTAATTAACAGTGGTCAAAATGGAGGTGGTTTAAAATGGAGGTGAAAATAAACAATAAGTGAAGCAGACAAAAAGAATAATATTTTTATTTGTCGGGATATTTTAAATTTGAGGGATAACTGAGTGATTACAGACCAGCAACATCCTCACACTTAGCCACCAGGTAAGATTCACTCATGTCCTGTCTTAAGTGGGGGCCTGACTGGGATTGATCTAGTCCTCTTGTTTGTGACTATTAAAGTACAAAGAAACTTGAGTGCATTGTTTATAAAAGTGATTAGTATTTTTATTGACAGTTTTATTTGTTATTTTCTAGCCAATCCAATCCACAATTTCCTATCTTCACACGTACGCTGAATGATTCTCTCACTCAAAATCGGTATCTGTAAAATAAAGGGTAGACCAGTAATTAAATATTAATTGGTTGGGTTCTGTGCTATGCTTAGCCCTTCTTCTCCTGCCTTATTTTAAGAGCCAAAATCAAGGTTCTCTTCTGCCATAAACTACTTCTTACATGTATATTGTGCTAATCTAGATATCATGTTTGTGTGCTATTGTGAGACCTTCAATCACTAATTGTTCTCGGCCTTTATGTTGGCCATCAAAGTTCAGTTAATCCATTTTCAGACTGTGTATTCTATTTGCGGTCTCTATAAAATTGTCTTGAGAAATTGTTGTAACCTTCATTATTTTTGACTAACATTTAGTTAATTCTTGGTGTCAAATGTGTCGATATTCAAATTAATGGCATAGCCTTGTGTGAATATAAGACATTGATATAATCTCGCTCTATTAACATTACTTGGGGCAATCCTTCAGAATGTCGTTTAATTTGGAGAAATTTATGAACGATATAAAAGGAGAAATTTTGAATTTACGTTATGCTAAGAAACATGAATTAGTGTCTGTAGCCCAGAGATGTGATCTTGGGTCGATCCAAAATATATGAAAGCTGTCATTATTGATAAAAGCCTGCAATTCTTAATAGATAAGGAATCTTCGAAGATGATGATGAGGACATCGATGAGTTGCGATCCCTTACTGGAGCATATGCCACCCCTGGAATAGATCCGAAAATAGATAAGTTGCGTCTTCAAATACAATTGCAACAAGAAAAAAAGAAAACGGCTGCACTAGAAATTCAAAAGCAACAGGAACTATTGGCATTGGAGTATGAACACAAGTATAAAGTGGCTGAACTAGAGATACAAAAGGAACAGAAGTTGGCAAATATACAGATTACGCTGAAAACTGATGGAGAGATACCCAGTAAGTTTGACATACTCAAAGCTAAAAAGCTACTTCGTGATTTTGATGAAAAGGACCCAGGGGTATTCTTTACAACGTTCGAAGACACTGCTAAAGCCTTGAAGTGGCCTCAGGAGCAATGGGTAATGGTTGTCAGAAATCAGTTCCAAGGTAAGGCAGTATATGTAATCTCTCAGATAGTTGAAGTAAAGGAGTATGATGTGATTAAAAAGACAGTTTTAGATGCTTATGCCATCACAGCTGAAGGTTATCGGCAACAGTTCCGCCACTCTTACAAAATGCCTTCACAAACTTTTGTTGAATTTTGTAATGACAAAGTTAGGCAGTTTACAAAGTGGTTGCAAAAGACAGGTGTTTCAGATTTTGAATCCTTAAAAAAATCTTATCCTAATGGAAGAGTTTATTAGGAAATTGCCAAGTAACATAGCTACCTTCATTCTCGAAAAGGGAGAAACCAACTTGTTGAAAGCAGCCTGTTTAGCTGATGATTACTACTTGATCCATAAAAAATTTAAACCATTTAACAAGTCTACTTTTCTCCATCATCCACAGCATATT
Organism: Palaemon carinicauda; assembly: GCF_036898095.1. Taxonomy (NCBI): domain Eukaryota; kingdom Metazoa; phylum Arthropoda; class Malacostraca; order Decapoda; family Palaemonidae; genus Palaemon; species Palaemon carinicauda. The sequence goes on along the minus strand of NC_090746.1, from coordinate 43,389,504 downwards.
GTTCCTATTGTAAGCAGGAAGGGCATCACATAGAGAACTGTCCTAATCCTTCGTGCAAGAAGTCTGATGTTGGAAATAATTCTTCGAACCCTAATAGGAAGGATAATAAGAAAACATTTCATATTGCTGCTCAAGAATTTGATGGGGACGTCTTCAAACCTTTCACTTGTAAAGGCACCGTAAATGGTATTCCAGTGACTTTCTTACGGGATACAGGATCCTCCCAAACTGTGGTAGCTCTGCCCTCACAGGACTTCAAACTGAGACATGAGCATGTTACTGTTTCTGACCTCAGTACCACCAAATCCATGCCTTTGGCAGAAGTGAATTTACAGCGTCCTTACTATCAAGGTAATGTTTTTATTGGAGTTTCACGAGATCCTTTGCCTTATTCATCTATCCGGCTTTTAATTGGTAATGATCTTGCAGGGGCCATTGTTAATCCAGTAGTATCTGATTCTGATTTTCTTATAGTAAATGAGTCCAATAAATTAAATAATGCTGTTATTCAAATGACATCAATTAAACCAATTGTTATAGATAATGGAAATTGAGTAGAGAAGACATTAGACCTTATAAATATGACCAAATCAAACTTCAAGTACTTGCAAAATAAAGATCCTGTCCTTAAGGATCTTTGGAAGAAAGTTGCAGACCCAGATGATCATCCCGAAACTCTTTACTTTTATCTTGATAATGATTTGCTTTTTCGACATTTTAGGTCCTCCAAAGCACCAGCACCACAACATGGTTTGACTGTCATCAACTTGTTGTACCACTCTCAAGTTCCAGCTCTTCTTGAATTAGCCCACTCTCATGTGAACTACTTTGGAGTCAACAAGACGACTTCTTCTGGCCTGGGATGAAGAAGGACATTCAACAATTTATTAAAGCGTGTCATCATTGCCAGACTACAGGCAAACCTAATGAGAGACTTCCACCAACTCCTTTTCAGCCCATATCCATACCAAAGTTTCCCTTTGAGAGGATTATCATAGACTGTGTTGGCCCAATGCCTAGGACTAAGCAAGGTAATGAGTATTTACTTACTGTTTTTTGCCCAACAACGAGATATCCCATAGCAGTGCCAATAAAGAATATAAATGTTAAAACTATAATTGGTCAACTTGTCAAGATTTTCACAACCTATGGATTTCCAAAGACATTGCAATGTGATAGAGGCACAAACTTCACTAGTAAGCCTTTTCAACAAGCTATGAGAGAATTCAATATTCATAACATATACGCTTCTGCTTATCATACCCAAAGTAAAGGTGTTCTAGAAAGGGTTCACCAAACTATTAAGAATCTACTTAGGAAGTACATGCAGGAAACTTCAGAACAGTGGGATAAAGACATTGATCTTCTGATGTATATTATACGAAGTGTACCACAAGAGTCCACTGGAGTGTCCCCTTTCGAATTAATGTTCGGAAGAAAGCCCCGAACCACTCTCAGTATGGTGAAGGAAAATCTAATTCACAACAAGGAAGAAGAGATTACAAACATTTTGTCATATTTACAGGAGCTAAAAGATAAAATTGTATCACTTCATGTATTTGCTAATACTAATCTTTTGCAATCCCAGGAGAAGATGTCCCGTTTATATGATAAAAAGGCAAAGCTTCGTGTATTTCAAAAAGGAGATGAGGTGCTTGTCTATCATCCCATACCCGGTTCCCCCTTACGTGAGAAATTTATGGGACCTCACAAAGTGCTTCAAAGAATTTCTAAGGTAAACTATGTTCTCTCTACTCCTGATCGTAGACGATCAAAGCAACTTGTGCATGTGAATTTGTTGAAGGCACATCAAGCACCTACTCAAATGGTAAGTCATCTCTCAATTTCTTCTGAGGCGAAAATACTACCACTAGAGGAAACTTCCCCAGAATTGCTCCTAGATCTCCCTGAAGATGATCAACTGATTAACTGGAAAGACAACACCAACAGTCAGATTATAAAATCCTTGCCCAGTTATTTTACAGGAATACCATCTCCTCAGAGAAAATCACTATCACAATTGCTCTCCAGGTTTCATGATATATGTTCGGACAATTTGCAGAGAAGTCAAACCATTCAACATGACATCGTCATCGAGTCAGGTGTTACTCCCATATGCCAGACGTACTACTGTATGGTAGGCAAGAAGTTGGACTCATTGAAACAAGAGGTACAGTATTAACTAGATAATGACCTTGCAGAACCAAACACTTCACCATGGGCTTCACCTTGTCTCCTAGTACCTAAACCTAATAATCAACTAAAGCCTAAAATACACGTTCAAAAAAAGCGTCGTGTAACTTTGATACAAAATTTTGATGCATAATTGCCCACACACATTTAGGCGTTTTTCCCATCAAAATTCAGTATCTTCAAAATCTTCGACATGGATGTATCTATGGCCATAGCACTAGTGTTGGCATTGGACTCTGATAAACCTCCTGGTAAACGTCGGAAATGGTCAAAAGACTGAAAAGTTTTATCAAAATTCTGACAGGAGCCCACACACGCATCAAAAATTTGACGACTCATCAAAAAATATCAAACGGATTTGATCAATCAAAATTTTGCTTCAGATCTTTTTTTGACATCAAAACGTCCTACACATACTCAAATTTTGCATCAAAATTTTGATATAAAAATTTTGATGCAAAATTTTGACGCTTTTTTTTCAACGTGTATGGGCCCTTTTAGACTGTACTGATTATCGGAAGTTAAATAAGATAACAGTAACAGATTCATTCCCATTACCTAGAATCAATGATATCCTTGATAACATTGGTAATAAGAAAATTCTTACACGGATAGACTTAATGAAAAGCTATTACCAAGTACCTCTAACTCAATCTGCTAAAGAAATCTCATCATTTATAACTCCATTTGGGTTATTCTCTTATAAGGTCATGCCATTTGGTTTAACTAATGCTCCCGCCACCTTTCAAAGGATGATGTCAGAGGTAATAAGAAATATGAAAGACACTTACATATATCTGGATGACGTGGTGGTAGCTAGTGACGACTGGGACGAACACCTGCAGACCCTCTAAGAACTCTTCCATCGCTTCAGATCTTCAAGGTTAACAGTTAATTTGGCCAAGAGTGCTTTTGGGAGAGCTAAGGTAACTTATCTAGGGCATACCATCGGAGGTGGAAGTATAATGCCCAAAGATGCCAACATTGCAAGTTTACTTGATTATCCAATTCCAACAAACAAGAAAGAGTTAAAATCATTTCCAAGAATGACTTCATACTACTCTTGCTTTATTAAGAATTACTCAGAAATCACTGCTTCTTTATATAATTTAACATCTCCAAAGATCTCTTTTTATTGGGAAGAAAAGCATCAACAGCTCTTTAATAATCTCAAAAGATTATTTATATCTAAACCCATTCTTAAAGCCCCAAACTTCAATCAAGATTTTTTACTCCAAGTAGATGCGAGCAATTCGGGATACGGTGCAGTACTACTACAGACGTCATCAGCTTGTAAGTCTGGAGATGAGCCGCCACTGGACTGCTTGTTTCTCAGGCTCATTCAAAGGTTCACAAATTAGATGGGCAACCATGGAAAAGGAGCTTTTTGCCATCATAGCTGCTCTTCGTCACTTTGCTCCATATTTAGAATGCAACCACAAGGTCATCGTCTATACAGACCATCGACCTTTAACCTTCCTGGATAGATCACGACTACTGAACAACAAATTGTTACACTGTTCGTACTATCTAACAAGATATAATCTTGAGCTCCGAGCGATCCCAGGACATCGAAACAAAATTGCCGACGCATTATCCAGACTTGCCGCTGTCTCTCATCCCAGCCATCATAAGTAGGATGCTCTTTGGGGGGAGGATCTATGACGGAACGTCACAGTTATTAAAAAAAAAAAAAAAATCTCTAACAAATTATTTGTGTAACTATGAAATTATCGGGTGTTTAATGATCAACGCCATCTATTATCAGTTATGTTAACTATTCTACATTATCCTTGGTTTCTTTTCCTTAACTTAGTCATACAGATATTTGCATTCCTTACCCTTCGTTACACTTGTAATTTGTATTTTTCTTTAGAGAACAATTCAGTGCAGTGATGAAAATATCTTTTTCTTTTTGCTCATTATAATTAGGTTTTTGTGATATTACGTGTGAAAGTAATTATATTGGAATTTAAGTTTATTTATTTAAGTATTAAATTAACGACAATCTTTAGTGTTTAATTAAGATCCTGCTGGATTGGAGAGGTAATTAAAAGTGGTTAAAATGGAGGTGGTTTAAAATGGAGGTGAGAATAAACAATAAGTGAAGCTGACAAAAAGAATATCTTTGTTGGTGAAGATATTTTAAAAGAGGGATAACTGAGTGATTACAGACCAGCAACATCCCCACACCTAGCCACCAGGTAAGATTCACTAGAGTCCCGTCATAATATATATATATATATATATATATACATATATACATATATATGTATATATGTATATATGTGTATATGTATATATGTATATACGTATATATATATATATATATATGTATATGTATATGTATATGTATATATGTATATGTATATATATGTATATATGTATATGTATGTATATGTATATATATATATATATATATATATATATTTGATTGATTAAGTCAAAGGTGATTATGTAATAAAAAGTAAGATTTTGATGGTATTAATAGAAAATTTAATTTCATAAGACTCTTTAATTAACCGCAACAAATGGTGAAAGGATGAAATACAATAGGCGAGTAACAATATTTGTGAAGTAATGCAGGTCAAGTGGCACATACCAAATATATAACAGAGCAGATTAGTCGCTAGAAAATAAATATAAAAAGAAAACCAATATTACATGAAAGGATTGTGAATTGAAGTCTCCTTACTGGAGGGGAAGCATTGATGGTCAAAATACAGCTATGGTTTCATCATATTACCAAAGTATCTCGTCATGTGATCTCATTATCACCAGGCTGCTTTCCGTTCAGGAACAACATAATTACTTTTATCACTTCTTTAATGTATCAGTTTCAAAAATATTTCAAAGCTTATGCTAACCAATTTACCTTTTACATCACATATATATGCCTACATTTCACTCTTAACAGCCAGATTTCATCAAATTAATTGCGTTATTACAGCATTGTATTCTCTTTAGACCCAATATGGTAATTTTCATTCGTTAACTTTTATATCTACAGTTAACTCCATTTTTTTTCATGGTATATGATCCGAGGTTTATTCCTTAAAATATATATCAATGCCGTACCTATTTTTGCATTTACATGGTCATTGTATAACTTATTCTTCATCTTTACCATTATCATCAACTGTAACTAGTCCACTGAAGGACAAAGATCTCACCCATGTCATTCCGCTTGTTTGTTTACGTTATGTTTATGCCAGTCTAGACCTGCATATAAAGATCCATCTATTATCTGTCATTCTCATTATATGTCCTGCCCATGTTTATTTCTTTTTCTAACATGTTAGAATATCCACTACTTTAGTTTGCTCTCGTGTGCATGTTACTCTTTTTGTCTCTTAGTGTTATTTCCATCATTATTCTTTCCAGAGCTCTTTGAATAGTAAGTAGCTTATGTTCTAAGGTTTAGCAAGGATCCATATTTCTGATGCATAAGTCAATACTGGTAGACCATCTTATTAAACACTTCTTTTTAGAGAAAGCTGCATTTAATTCTTCATAATCTCATTTTGTTCATCGTAAGCTATCAGTCCCCTGCTTATGTAATTTTTGATTTAGGAATTTTGGTCTCATGTCCTGGGAAACCCTTACTGTTTGTCTAAAGTAAGTATATTCATTAACAATCTCTGGAGGCTCATCCATAACCATTATCTGTAATTTATGCATTTACACTGAACGTTATCTTAGTTTATTCATATTCATTGTTAGCCCTACATATCTGCCTTCTGTATTCAAATCATTATCTGCAATTCCTTCTATAACTCACAAAACAGAATTATATCATCTGCAAATCTCAAGTCGTTAAGGTATTTCCCATTAATATTAATTCCTACATTTTTCTAATCTAAATTCCTAAAAACATCTTCTAGGCATGCTGTGAATATTTTAGGAGTATTGGGGCCTCCTTGCCTAACTCCGTTTTCGTCGGAATTTTCTCATTATATTTGAGTAGTTTTAAGATTGCTGTACTTCCCGTATAGATCTTCAAGTGTTGTAACACCAGATTCATCTATTCTTTAGCTTTGGAGGGTTTCCTTTCTTTATTTCATATACCACTATATGACCGTCTTTTGTTATCTTGTTAGTGCACTGTAACCGCTTTATGTTTTCTGTAGTTCATAAACCATCTCAGACATTTACAGTTTCGATTACCCCTACCTACCCCGTTATCATCAAAGCACTCCTAAATAATACTCTAATTTTGTACATGAACTTTGAATAATATTCACATTCCTGTATTACTTGAATGCTTAAACCATATCATATTTGATCCATTTTTTTTATTTTATGCTACATATAATTACTTGATATGAAATTAGTTTTAGGATATTAAATTTTCACCCATATATACTCTAGCATATCTTGCCCCTAACGGATGTTGGCCTTAAGACATAAAGTAACACACTCCTTTTTTATATGCTGATTCATGGATGAATTCTCTATGAAGTAAAATCCCCCCAGCTTTAGTCATTTTATAAGCTTACAGTGAAAGAGCACAACAAACTATGCATTAACCTTTTATCTTGGATGCAGTCTTCAGCTTTCCTGATAATGAGGCCCTCTCCTTTCGGTATGTTTCACCCCATCTATCTCACTAACATGCAAATATATATATATATATATATATATATGTATGTATGTATGTATGTATGTATATATATATACATATAATTGTATATGTATTATATATACATATATATATATATATATATATGTATATTCATATATATATATATATATATATGCATGCATATATATCTATATATATAAATATGTATATATATGTATATATATATATATATATATATAAATATATATATACATATATTTATATATATATATATATGTGTGTATATATATATATGTATATATATATATATATATATTTATACAGTATATATATATATATATATATATACATATATATATATATATATATGTATATATATATATATCTATATATATATATGTATAAATATATATATATATATATATATAAATATATATATCTATATATATACATGTATGTATATATATATATATATATATATATAAATATATATATGTATATATATATATATATACATACATACATACATATATATATATATATATATATATATATATATATATATAGACACGGTACAGAGGAACCTTTTGCGTAGGTGTAGAATGCCGTGACAGTGTTCTGCAGCAATAGTTCATCCATGATATATAAAAAAGGTGATAAGGTGACATTGATTTTTTCTTGTCACTTGCATGAGCTTCTTTTCTTTTCTATAGAAAATTATTATTATTATTATTATTATTATTATTATTTGATAAGCTACAACCCTAGTTGAAAAAGCAGAATGCTATAAACCCAAGCGCTCCAACAAGGAAAATAGCCCAGAGAGGAAAGGAAATAAGAAAACTACAAAAAAGTAATCATCAATTAGAATATTTCAATAACAGTAACAATATTAAAATAAATATTTCATACATAAACTATAAAAACTTTAAAAAACAAGAAGAAGAGAAATAAGATAGAATAGTGTGCCAGAATGCGCTGTCAAGCAACAGAATTCTACCTCAAGACAGTGAAAAAGCATGGTACAGAGGTTACGGCACTATCCAAGAATAGAGAACAATTGTTTGATTTTGGAGTGACCTTTTTCTAGAAGACTTGCTTACTATAGATAAAGAGCCTCTTCAACTTTCACCAAGAGGAGTTGGCCCCTTGAGCGAGTGATAATTGCTTGGTAATCTCAGTGCTGTCAGGTGTATGAGAACAGAGGAGAATATATAAAGAATAGGTCAGGCAATCTGTGTATGTATAGGTAAAAGGAAAATGAGCCGAAACCTGAGAAAAGATTCAGTGTTCTAGTGTCTGGCCAATCAAAGTACCCAATAACTCGCTAGCGGTAGTATGTCAACAGGTGGCCGGTGCCCTGGCCAATCTACTGTGTGTGTGTGTATATATATATATATATATATATATATATATATTAAAGTGGTAACTTTTACAGCTGAAAGTTGTACAGGAAAACTGTGAAAGGTTGCAAGAATATATGTTAGTTCTAGGAGTTTATGGTAGGATTAAGTTTAGTAGGGGTAAGCGTTTATAGTGCGTGTACATTGTTGAGGAATGCATAAGAATGATCTAATAAGAGGTGTTTGAAGGAATTTCCAAATGTTTGCCGGATTAGAGTTGGAGAGCATGTAAAAGGTGTTATAATATATTATTTAGATACAAAGGTTTGTAAATGAGAAAAAGATTTCATGTTGGAATGTGTTGAAAGGTTCGTGATTGTTTGAATTACTTGGTTTCTAAAGAAATCTAATTTGAGAAGAGGAAAAACACATAAAAGGATTATGTTAGGATTGTGTTGGGGAGGAAGGGGTGAAAATGTCGCTGCAAATGTAATCAACCTGAGAGAACTCGATGACACAGAAGAAAGATAACGGTATATTGAGAAAATGGATGAAATACAGACTACAAGTAGACACATAAACTGAAAAGGAGTAATTGAGGAATTAATGAAACAATGATGAGTGTTTGGGGGTATTCAAAGGCATTAAGAGGTGGAATTGTGATATAAAGGCTTTTGTTAAGAAATATAATGATTAAGCTTTAAGGTGTGAACTCTTTATAGAAAGGTTGATTTCATATACGTGTACAGGATGATAGATATGACATTCAAGAAGATAATAACACAAAAACAAAAAATTACTGAACAAAAGTAATCGGAATATCGAGGTTAAACTGTTGACAAGTATTTTTTTTTTTTTTTTTTTTTTTTTGAGAATGAAAGGTACTTGTGCAATGAAGTAATCTGAGAAATTATATTGCGCAAACTGATCAGAGACTTTAAAAAACATTAATGCAGTAATGATAATGTAGTTATTACGAAAATGCCTGATTTTTATAAAAGAAAGAAGCAACATAGTTGAGTGGGGCAACAGTGAAAGGGTTAGCATAACTATGTAAAGGCTTGTGACCTATTGTTAAGAACATAAGAAGTGCAATTAACGAGTATATAATATGAAGATATCTAGACTACGATCAAGATCCGTTAGCACTGTACGGATAATGTGATTGAGCGATTGACCGGGGTTTGCAAGGTATGCATGGATAAAGGATAAGTTCAGAAGCGATACTGTAGAGGAACAATGGTTCCCCTTTGAATAGGTAAGGCATAGTGAGATATGTTGGGAGTCTAGGGTTCGTAAAGTTCTGTTCCTCTAACCATAGTTGCATCTTTGTTTGTGATAATGTTTATAACTATACGTAATACATAAGACTAGCTAAACCCTTCATTATGTGGGCTTGGACTTAGAAGAATGATTTATGGATCAAGTGTTTGCTATGAATCAAATATTATACCTTTTGAAATTAAAGTGAAATAAGTGTGTGTGGTATGCATATGTCTATTTATTACTTTATATTATCGATATAGTCATAAGAGGCCGAGGGTTTATAACAGTGATAACAGATAATATGTTGAGAGTTAATGATACAATGAAACTTTTATTAGATTTTATACATAAAAAGAGTGACTGGCTTGATATTTGAGTTGATGTCTAATGAGGATGTGTTGTTAGTCCACTACTGTTCAATGTTTTTAGTGATAGCATGAGCCAAGATGTTATGGAAAGAATGGGTGAATTTGGGTATGGAGAAGCGGAAGTTATTTGTTATGGAATGGTTAGTTATGAAAATTATAGGATTAGAGGTGTAAATTTTGAAGTAGGATAAGTAATCAAGATGGAGAGAATCCAGAAAGGGACTGGGATATTTGACAGTAAATGTTTAAAACAAAAAATCCAAGATTTTCTGGATCCCTTTCTTTGAGAAAGAAAAGTGCAGTAGATGATGAATAGTAATAGAATTTAAGAAATAGTGGAATCTATTGATGTGTAATGTTTGTAAAAGGGAAAAAAATTTAGAATACCATAAGATTACTAGAATAATCAGTTGAAACTGTTTGGTTATATGGAAAGACTGGAACGCGAAAGGTTGGTGAAACTCTTTAAAAGTTTGTAAGTATGGCGTGAGAGAAGAGGAAGGGTCACAAAAAGAACTGGGTAGATTCTGCGAAAGAGGTGTTAGAAACTATTAGCTTCAGTATTCTGGAAGCACAAGAATATGTCCAGAGTTAAAAACGGATCAGGCCTGGTGTGAATCTCAATTTTCTCTCTAGGTTTTTAGAAATTATCCACACACTGGGTTCATCAAGTGACCACTGTGTTATTTTCCCTCTAGATAAATCTAATGATACAGAAACGATTTGGTACAATTCATTTTCATGCATGAGATACTTATTTTAGGAATATACATTATATATGATCAGAAATGTCTTCTTTTAGCATTTGCACCTCCATAAAATATCTGCTTGAGGTATTCATCCTGCTTTCATTATATATATATATATATATATATATATATACATATATATATATATATATATATATATGTATGTATGTATGTATGTATGTATGTATTATTCCACTTACAAAACTGTGCTTCCCTCATGACCTTCTACCGACTCACCCCTCTTAACTCATCCCCCCTTATTCATCTTCACTACATACTTACGCTATATCAATCTTAACTCATATCGTGGCAACAATCAATATCACCCCGTTATGTCTTCTTTCTTTATTTTTTAGCGTTTCACACAGAGCGATTCTCCAAAATCCGACTCTACAACCTCATTATAGGCACCCACGGCTTCTATTCTTCCATCCCTTCCTCACTGGGCTATTTTTCCCTGTTGGAGACCTTGAGCTTATAGGTTTGTAGCTTAGCTAGTAATGATAATAATAATAATAATAATAATAATAATAATAATAATAATAATGTCAGAGTTTCTAAACCCTATATCATAGTATAGTAGAGTTTGATTTTCAGTTTATTTGGCCTTTTATATTACTTTCCTCCCTACCTTCATACCCTCCCTCCATAGTTAATGTAAAACCCTAGTATTTTTGAAATGTTTCACCTCATACATACATACATACATACATACATACATACATAACACGACAAAACCAAGTCTAAACCCTTCGTCCACTGCATGACAAATGGTTCAGACATGTCCATATTCATGTGTGGAGTTTGGCCAGGTTTTATCACTTCGTTGGCCACTGCGGATTGGTGATGGGAAATTTTCGCCTGAACGCTCACAACAACCCAGCTTAGTATGGGTATACCTGACGAGTACAGCTTTGCTTTTAGAGATTATATATATATATATATATATGTGTGTATATATATATATATATATTTATATTTATATATATACTGTATATATATATATATATATATAAATATATATATATATATATATATACTGTATATATATATATATATATATACTGTATATATATATATATATATATACTGTATATATATATATATATATATATACTGTATATATATACTGTATATATATATATATATATATACATATATATATATATATATAAGTATGGAGACAGGAGCAATTACTCAAGCATAAACATTTTGGAGTAGGGAGACGCGTTCTGTTTTTTCATCCATTTATTTGCGCCGACGTTTCGTATCACCTTGATACATTTTCCAGGCTGAAACGATTACAAATCAATTGTGTATAAGTAAAAAGATACACACAACGTTTACCAACACCAAAATTAAAAAACTTTTTAATAAATTAAGAATAAAAACAGAGTAAAAACAGAAACACAGAATAACAGTGAAAGGGCTTGGAGCGAATATAGAGAAACAAATTAATTCAATAATAATTATAATAATAATAATAGAAAAATATATAATAATAATGATAATAATAATAATAATAATAATAGAACGAACAAGACACCTACCCACAGCGGTAGCGTAAGGAGAACTGACATGAAAAATTGTTATGGAAGGGAGTGTAAACAAAACAACAGGTAATTAGGCAATAAACAATTGGGTGGAAGACGACTGGTGGTTAAGAGAAGGTACAGTTAGCTTAATCATTATTTATTCAAGGGTGGTTAGTTCATCTATATGTCGGGTTCTTCCTATTATATTAAAATGACTGGTATCTATGTGTGTTTTGCAACTTTTACTGTGATTTTTTATGTTTGATTGTTCTGGATTTGATAGTCGACAACCCGTTCTATAGCTAATTCCCTGATGAGAGGAAACTCGGACTTTTAGCAGCCTCCTGGTGCAACCGATGTAAGTGCCGAGATCACATCTGGGACAATTATACTTATAAACGACACCGGAGGCAAACAGGGGGCTGATCTTATCCTTGACTTGGAAGAGTGAGCCGATAGTTCGGGGGTTTATGGGAATGAGTTTTAAATTAAGGGCAGGCAATTGCTCACTGAATAGGTTAATGCATTTTTTCCTAAATTTATTATTATGGAGAAAGGGAAATCTAGCAAACATACGGAGCTTGGGGACATTGTGGACTATTGGGGTTGGATTGAATTTCAGATTAAGTAGCTTATTAAGGGATCTATGAAAAATTGCTGGAGGGAAATAATTATCCTTAAAGTAATCAGCAAGGAAAGTCACTTCAGTATGAAAGGTAGACCAGCTTGATGTCAGATTAATGGCTCTATGGAGGAGAGTTGACACGGAATTCAGTTTAAAGTTAAAAAAACATGAGCTATAAAAATTGGTCCCCAGGCCAGTAAAGGTGCTCTTTCTATAAATACCAGTATGAAAGCCAGACTCGTCCTTGGATATCCTCACATCAAGGAACGGAAGTGAATTCTGTGTCTCTGCTTCAACCGTAAATCTAATGTTATGGTGTTGGTTGTTTAAAAACTCAAGAAAGGTATCAACATGGTAATTACATCTGAACAAGGCGAAAGTGTCATCTATGTAGCGTCTATAAAAGAGTGGGCGGAAATTAGGTGGGCATACATCTAAAGCTCGCTCCTCCAGGGAGCACATAAATATGTTTGCAAAAGTAGGACCGAGAGGGCTTCCCATGGCCATCCCCTCAGTCTGCTTAAAAACCGTATTATTAAAAACAAAGGGCGTATCCAGCACGGCTAATTCTAAAAGCAACTTGAATTGAGTTCTATTAAAATTGTTGAACAAGCAATCGTCAGTGGGAAATAGCCTGTCTAAAATGATGTTGATAGTCTCGACAACGGGAACATTTGTAAACAGAGATTCCACGTCTAAGCTCGCCATGTACAGATCTGAGTCCTGTGTGATAATGTCATCTTTAAAGGAGGCCGAGTTTATTAATGTATATTTGTTGTGAGTCAGTGGTTGGAGTAAAGGGACAAGAAATTTGGCGAGTTTATAGCTAGCAGTGTTAATGGAAGAAAGGATGGGTCTCAAAGGAATTCCTTCTTTGTGTATCTTTGGCAGTCCGTACATAAGTCCATATGTAGATCCTGTTACAAAAAGGTCCTGATACGTATTTTCATCTATTGCTTTGGTTTGTTTTAGTGTTCTAAGAAATCTGTTGATTTTATCTTCGGGTTTAGTAATATTGTAAAGGTCTGGGTCACCAACTTTGGTAAATTTTGAAGAGTCGTTTAAAATGTCATTCATTTTTTGTATGTAGTCATGTCTGTCAAGGATAACAGTACCTTTACCTTTGTCTGGACGAGTAATTATCAAATTTTTATCGCTGGCTAGGTTTTTCAAAATGTCATAATCATTCTTGGTAAAAAAAGGAGCCCATCTAGTTTTACTCCAACCACTGACTCACAACAAATATACATTAATAAACTCGGCCTCCTTTAAAGATGACATTATCACACAGGACTCAGATCTGTACATGGCGAGCTTTGACGTGGAATCTCTGTTTACAAATGTTCCCGTTGTCGAGACTATCAACATCATTTTAGACAGGCTATTTCCCACTGACGATTGCTTGTTCAACAATTTTAATAGAACTCAATTCAAGTTGCTTTTAGAATTAGCCGTGCTGGATACGCCCTTTGTTTTTAATAATACGGTTTTTAAGCAGACTGAGGGGATGGCCATGGGAAGCCCTCTCGTTCCTACTTTTGCAAACATATTTATGTGCTCCCTGGAGGAGCGAGCTTTAGATGTATGCCCACCTAATTTCCGCCCACTCTTTTATAGACGCTACATAGATGACACTTTCGCCTTGTTCAGATGTAATTACCATGTTGATACCTTTCTTGAGTTTTTAAACAACCAACACCATAACATTAGATTTACGGTTGAAGCAGAGACACAGAATTCACTTCCGTTCCTTGATGTGAGGATATCCAAGGACGAGTCTGGCTTTCATACTGGTATTTATAGAAAGAGCACCTTTACTGGCCTGGGGACCAATTTTTATAGCTCATGTTTTTTTAACTTTAAACTGAATTCCGTGTCAACTCTCCTCCATAGAGCCATTAATCTGACATCAAGCTGGTCTACCTTTCATACTGAAGTGACTTTCCTTGCTGATTACTTTAAGGATAATTATTTCCCTCCAGCAATTTTTCATAGATCCCTTAATAAGCTACTTAATCTGAAATTCAATCCAACCCCAATAGTCCACAATGTCCCCAAGCTCCGTATGTTTGCTAGATTTCCCTTTCTCCATAATAATAAATTTAGGAAAAAATGCATTAACCTATTCAGTGAGCAATTGCCTGCCCTTAATTTAAAACTCATTCCCATAAACCCCCGAACTATCGGCTCACTCTTCCAAGTCAAGGATAAGATCAGCCCCCTGTTTGCCTCCGGTGTCGTTTATAAGTATAATTGTCCCAAATGTGATCTCAGCACTTACATCGGTTGCACCAGGAGGCTGCTAAAAGTCCGAGTTTCCTCTCATCAGGGAATTAGCTATAGAACGGGTTGTCGACTATCAAATCCAGAACAATCAAACATAAGAAATCACAGTAAAAGTTGCAAAACACACATAGATACCAGTCATTTTAATATAATAGGAAGAACCCGACATATAGATGAACTAACCACCCTTAAATCAATAATGATTAAGCTAACTTTACCTTCTCTTAACCACCAGTCGTCTTCCACCCAATTGTTTATTGCCTAATTACCTGTTGTTTTGTTTACACTCCCTTCCATAACAATTTTTCATGTCAGTTCTCCTTACGCTACCGCTGTGGGTAGGTGTCTTGTTCGTTCTATTATTATTATTATTATTATTATCATTATTATTATATATTTTTCTATTATTATTATTATAATTATTATTGAATTAATTTGTTTCTCTATATTCGCTCCAAGCCCTTTCACTGTTATTCTGTGTTTCTGTTTTTACTCTGTTTTTATGCTTAATTTATTAAAAAGCTTTTTAATTTTGGTGTTGGTAAACGTTGTGTGTATCTTTTTACTTATACACAATTGATTTGTAATCGTTTCAGCCTGGAAAATGTATCAAGGTGATACGAAACGTCGGCGCAAATAAATGGATGAAAAAACAGAACGCGTCTCCCTACTCCAAAATGTATATATATATATATATATATATATATATAATGTGTATATACAGTGTATGTATGCGATTTGAAAAGTATATTTAAACGTGTATATATTTGTCCGTAGACTTATTTACAAAAGTAAATAGCTAATGCAGAATAATGACACATTTATATTGTCGGTCTATGATTTTTGTAACTATTTAATTTGTAAATGCTTATGATTTTGATTTAAACGGCCAGTACTTTCTCTGAATATGTTAGTCTTATTTTACATGTAACTGAAACACACTTTGTTAAAACTTTATATTAGTGTCTTTATGGTTACTAATTATGGAGACGGCCAAACGAAAGCATTCGGATAATATGGAAAATGTTATTCCAGATATGATCTGTCATTGATCTGACATAGTAAAAATATAATACACAAACACACACACACATGAAAAAGCCCAAAAAATGCCATTTCACTTATCATATGACCAAGATTTTCAATGAGATTTAGTGAAAAGATTTTAAATTTCTTTCTAAATTTGTTGTTGCTGTGTTTATAAATTGATATAATTATTGCATGAAGTAGCGGTTTTCAGAGACAGTTCCAAATAACTGGAAAGTTATATTCAATATTAAAAGGTACAAGTTTAAAGCAGGGAAAATAAATAAAAAAGGGTCTTACCTCTTCAGAAGTTTTGCAAATATCTTCTATGCAATGTGTATATATATATATATATGTTTATATTATATAAAACTATAACTATTTTCACTACATAAATTCGAGCGAATATATCTCTATGATCGTTTTCGCTTGAAATAGTATGAGGCGTTGAAATCTTCCTTCTTCTATGTCAGGTAGATGTGTTGAAACGATGAGAGGCCCAAATCGTGTTTCATGTTTCTTTATACATATACTTTAAACTATATATGCATATTTCAGGCAAGTCTCGTCTTCCTTATTTCACGATTTGTGGAATAACTTTTGGTATGAATCTGCTTCATAAATGCGGTGTTTGCCATGTCATAGATATGAACATCGTGAAATGTTGTTCCCCGAGTTTCAAAAGAACGTTTCATCCGATTTTCTCATGATACGCACAGTCCTCATAAACTTGGCCGCCTCCTCAGCGAAAAGAGGACGGCCGACGCACCGTCATTTCACGGCAGACTTTGGGAGACTGAAAAAGCCCACCACAACGACCAACCTCGATTCCCTCTCAGGTAAAAGGGAAAGAGTTGGTCAAACCAGCCACTAAAACAAGGACAATCTTAACCCTTTGGTCGCATCTGCGTGGGGAAGGGTTTCGAATACTGTCGTCTGTTGATATATGTGTTTTTGATGCTAATGTGTCTTCATTGTAATATCTAAATGGAAATGCGTGATGACAAGGTTTTGGCGCGAAAATTATATCATTTCCCTGACGTGTGCGCAACAAGTGGTTGTCGTACATCTGGCAGTACGCCCTGTCGTAGGGGGTGAGAGACATCCCTCGCCAACCAACCAATCAATGGCCACCCTTCACCGGCCACCTGTGACATTATCTCGCTTTACCTGACAATGCAATATTTCTATGCTCTCATACATATATTTAAATGGATTTTAGTTGCAGTTTTTTTCAATGTACCACTAGCACAGGAGCAAAAGATAGCCAATATATAAGACAGTAAGAAATTCAATAGGAACTAAATCTTGAACTTGGGTTGAAATTTCTAAATCATACCTCTAAAAATCTTCCATTACTTATTTATCTAATAAAGTATAATATGCTCATTATAAACGCACACTTCACGAATGTCCAAATACATTGCAATTTGTGAAGTATAACTACCCACAAGTATCTGTAACGTCAATTACACACACACTGAATATATATATATATATATATATATATAGAGAGAGAGAGAGAGAGAGAGAGAGAGAGAGAGAGAGAGAGTTTTCAATTCATTCTCTTGCAAGTGTTAAAAAATTATGACCTTAAAATAATATTTCTTAGTATCAGATAATGTATATGAGGTTTTTTCCCTTTTCCATGCACAGACTATGTCATTTGCCTGTCTTATTAGAATATTTGCATTCTTTGCCAATGAAAGTGTTTGTATTTCAAAACGTATTTCACACAGCCTAAGCCCAGCAATTCCAAGGTATCAGGTTACAGAAGGTCTTTGAAATAATGCACCGTTTTTAAAGAATTTGCCTATCATACGCCCTTCACGTGACTAAACTACCCCAAAATATTCTGTTCCATATTCTCACATACAATGACCCTTCACCATGGTGTTATATTTCTCTTATATTATCCCTAATATAAACAATATATCCAGAACTTATCAGATCATTCATATAACCCTTTTATTTTTTTTTACATTCCCATTCATTATCCACAATTCATTGTCTGTGTATATGGACCTCTCTAATATTGGCTAGTTCATCTACACCTAAATCCAGCTTTAAAAAAAAAAAAAAATACGTTAATGTCCCATGTTCGTGTCACTAGCGTTCTGATTCACATTTCCTTAATGTTCAATTCGCGTTCATTACCTTTTCAGATATACAGATGTTTTTCCTTAATATCTTCGTAGTTCATAAAATCAACATGATTTAAGATACTTGTCTGAAGCACTTTAACCTTGGGATGACATGCTCTTTAATGATTCTCTACAACTGAGGACCCCTCCACCATCCCCATTCTGTCATAGTTGTGATGTAGCAGGATCTCATGTCTATTAGACGTTGGAATTAGCATGGTCGGTATTGACCCACAGAAAATTTCATAATTGAAATGTGAATTATTTTTCATTATTCTTTCTGAGCCTGAAGTAAGATTGGCATTATTTCTTACGTGTTCTTACTTTATAAATTTTTCCTTGCATATTGTGAAACTTTTTTTTATCTCAAAATATTTGGGAAGCTAGTCATAAGACCTTATGAGAGCATATGAGCTGAGTTCACTAAAACCTTTGTGCACTGACCTTTCACATATCAATTTTTTTTATTTATAACTATTTTGCATCTCCTCTTCTCCCTATTTAACTTGATTTTTTTATAAGAAAGTATAATCTAAATATAGGGTTTTCTTGTGCATGAATATTAAAGAAAAAACTTAATATGATGGTTTTCATCACATGTCAATTAAT
>NC_090746.1:43350775-43353275 GCF_036898095.1 Palaemon carinicauda | reverse complement strand
GGTGTTTTGCCCGCATCTTCTACCCGCAGCATCAAAGTTCTCGCAGGGCTGGATCGTTCACTTTCTCTTTCCGCGTATCGCTGAGTAGACGTTCTTAAGTTTGTGAAGTTTAATCTGTGCTGTGTGCGACTGTTTTAAGTTGAACTTTTTGTTGAACTTTCTGTTAAATCCTACTGTACAATGCCTCCCAAGCGTTCTGCTTCTAGTAAGGCTGGTAGTGAGCCTAAACGCCACCGAAGGATGATGACGATAGCTGAGAAGGTTACGCTTCTCGACATGTTAAAAGATGGTAGAAGTTACGCGGCCGCCGGCCGCCATTTTGGCATCAACGAATCCACCGTTCGCTATATCAAAAAGGACGAGGCGAACATTAGAAAGACGGCTGCAATCACCTTTAGCAGATCAGCGAAGCGAGTCGTTACAACGCGTAATAAAACGATCGTACGCATGGAAGGTGCTTTAGCTGTGTGGATTGCCGACTGCCGGAAGAAGAACATAGCCTTGGATACGAACACCATCCAAACAAAGGCTTTGAGTTTATATGAGAATTTTGCTGCAAAGGAACCTAAAGACGACGACGGCAACCATGCTGAAGATGATGATGATGCAGATGATCCTCAACCAGGGACATCCACTGATTCCCAGCCTCAGAAACGTTTTTTCCGCAAGCAAAGGATGGTTCGCGAAGTTTCAGAAACGCTTCGCCCTGAAAAGCGTTTCCCTGCATGGGGAGTCTGCTTCCGCTGACACTGCCGCTGCTGAAACTTACGTGAACCAGACGTTCAAGAATATTATCGCCGAAGGTGGATACAAGCCGGAACAAGTCTTTAATATGGATGAGACTGGCTTGTTTTGGAAGAGAATGCCGTCGCGAACTTTCCTGTTCAAAGAGGAAGCCAAAGCCTCTGGCTTTAAGGCATTCAAGGATCGCGTTACCCTCGTGATGTGTGGCAATGCTGCTGGATTTTTGTTAAAGCCGGGGCTTATTTATAAGTCGAAAAATCCTCGCGCTTTGAAAAATAAAAATAAGAATCTCCTTCCCGTGTACTGGATGCATAATCAAAAAGCATGGATTACGAAGATGCTGACCTCCAACTGGTTCCACCAGTGTTTCATCCCGCAAGTCCATGAATATCTCTTAGAGAAGGGCTTGCCATTCAAGATCCTTCTCCTTATGGATAACGCTGGTGGACACGCAACTGACCTGTCGCGTGAGGGCGTTCAGGTTGAGTTCCTGCCACCCAACACCACGTCATTAATTCAACCGATGGACCAGGGGGTTATCAGGGCGTTCAAGGCCCTCTACACGAAGAATACCTTGGCGGACCTCGTTGCGTGTGTGGATGCTGCCCAAGATGACGAGGATGAAGATTTCAACTTGAAGGCGTACTGGCGGCAGTACACCATAGCCACGTGCCTGCAGAATATTCAGAAGGCACTTCAAGAGATGAAACCTGCAACCGTGAATGCGAGCTGGAAGAAGCTGTGGCCCGATATTGTTTACGACGACAAGGGATTTACTCCGTCGGAAATCCAACACTCTGCAATACGGAAATCTGTGCAGTTGGCTGCCATAATTGGAGGTGACGGGTTTGGCGACATGACGACTGAAGACGTCGACGAGTTGTTGGACTGCCATTCCCAGCCCCTAACTGACGCAGACCTCGAAGACCTGACGAAATCGGCAAGTGAGGAAGAGAGTGATACCCAGGAAGAGACCCAAGAAAATGTCGAAGAAACGGGCTTAACATTAGAACGGCTTGCCAAGTTCTGCAACCATATCAAGGAGGCGAAAGAAATGTTCCAAGAGTGGGACGAGGATATGGTTCGCTCGATGCAATTCTCCAACAAGGTCGATGACATCATGACTCCCTACAGGATGCTCTTGGATCGAAAAAAGAAGCAGCGGCAACAACTTCCGATCACAATGTTCTTCCAGCCTCGCAAAAAAGAGCCAGTTCCTCCTGCTAGTACGCCTTCGGAAGAAATTGAAGAAGTTTCCCAGGAAGAAGTTGAAGAGGTGTCCCAGGAAAAGACACCTCCGTCTGAAGAGACGTAAAATACTATCATTGACTGCACAGTAGAACACATCATCAGCTTCATCATCATCATTTCTACTGTGCAGCAAATTCATCGCCATCACCATTCAAGTTTTTCTTCAACTTCTTTCGTGGTGAGTACAGTAACAATCTTTATTTTTTACTTTAATATTCTTACTGCCTCTTTTATAGTTTAGTAATGTACGTACTGTATGCATTAAGTTAAAGGGAAGGTTTTAAAAGTCTACATGTTGTAACCTATCATATTTTTTTTGTTTAAAATTTACATTTACGTACGTAAAACAATCTCTCTCTCTCTCTCTCTCTCTCTCTCTCTCTCTCTCTCTCTCTCTCTCGTAAATTGTTTTCCTGCTTTGCTACGTACAAGTACTGTATAATTTATATTTGTAAGGTAACATATTTTGTAAATGCTTTTACTGTAAATACTGTATGTACTGCAT
>NC_090746.1:43343310-43350275 GCF_036898095.1 Palaemon carinicauda | reverse complement strand
CAAAATTGGATAGCATACGTTGGTGATTAAAATTGTGACATTAAGAGTCAGTTATGGGATTATTTATCGACGTTATGATATCCCTCATCATTGGAGAACCAAATCCGAATTATTTTTTTTACAGTACAGTGAACCTTCACTACTTCGCGGTTCGACAATCGCGGATTCACCACTTCGCGGGGTTTTCCCATAACCCATATATATATACATATCGCGGATTTTCCGGAAAATTCGAAAATACCGCGAAATCTGAAGACAACCAAAATACGATATTTTGTTACCTGTAATTCCATTAATACTGTAATTAGTATTATCTGCTCTTACTGATTGTTCATTGCATTACATATGATATATAATTCAGCACAGAAAGAAATAAACACGAAAAGAGAATGTGATCATACGATAATTCAGTACGTAGTAAAATTAAATCGAACAATGAAACGCAAATCAGATGCAGTCATACCATATTAGAATGGTGTGTACTGTAATGGATGTGCTTCTTTTCCATGAATCTGTTGTATGTATACGTACGTAGTACAGTACTGCATCCAATAATATTCTTTGTTGCAAGAATCACATTTCGAATAAGCGTACGAGAGAGAGAAGAGAGAGAGGAGAGAGAGAGAAGAGAGAGGAGAGAGAGAGAGAGAGAGAGGCGTAAAATAGCGTACGTAAATTTTTATTATTATTGTTATTATTATTATTATTGTTGTTGTTGTTAATAAAATTATTATTGTTATTATTATTATCATTATTATTATTATTATTATTACTGTACAGTATTATTATCATTATTTATTATTATTACGGTATTGTACTTAATCTACGTACGTTCAGTATGCGCGGGGCATCTTCTATGAGTAACCAACGCATCATAGTACTGTAAGACGGGTTGTGATTGGTTCAAGCGCTGATAGATGACGAATCAGAACTCAAGTTTTGTTATCTAGCCTGTGATTGGTGTTTTGCCCGCATCTTCTACCCGCAGCATCAAAGTTCTCGCAGGGCTGGATCGTTCACTTTCTCTTCTCCGCCGTATCGCTGAGTAGACGTTCTTAAGTTTGTGAAGTTTAATCTGTGCTGTGTGCGACTGTTTTAAGTTGAACTTTTTGTTGAACTTTCTGTTAAATCTACTGTACAATGCCTCCCAAGCGTTCTGCTTCTAGTAAGGCTGGTAGTGAGCCTAAACGCCACCCGAAGGATGATGACGATAGCTGAGAAGGTTACGCTTCTCGACATGTTAAAAGATGGTAGAAGTTACGCGGGCCGCCGGCCGCCATTTTGGCATCAACGAATCCACCGTTCGCTATATCAAAAAGGACGAGGCGAACATTAGAAAGACGGCTGCAATCACCTTTAGCAGATCAGCGAAGCGAGTCGTTACAACGCGTAATAAAACGATCGTACGCATGGAAGGTGCTTTAGCTGTGTGGATTGCCGACTGCCGGAAGAAGAACATAGCCTTGGATACGAACACCATCCAAACAAAGGCTTTGAGTTTATATGAGAATTTTGCTGCAAAGGAACCTAAAGACGACGACGGCAACCATGCTGAAGATGATGATGATGCAGATGATCCTCAACCAGGGACATCCACTGATTCCCAGCCTCAGAAACGTTTTTTCCGCAAGCAAAGGATGGTTCGCGAAGTTTCAGAAACGCTTCGCCCTGAAAAGCGTTTCCCTGCATGGGGAGTCTGCTTCCGCTGACAACTGCCGCTGCTGAAACTTACGTGAACCAGACGTTCAAGAATATTATCGCCGAAGGTGGATACAAGCCGGAACAAGTCTTTAATATGGATGAGACTGGCTTGTTTTGGAAGAGAATGCCGTCGCGAACTTTCCTGTTCAAAGAGGAAGCCAAAGCCTCTGGCTTTAAGGCATTCAAGGATCGCGTTACCCTCGTGATGTGTGGCAATGCTGCTGGATTTTTGTTAAAGCCGGGGCTTATTTATAAGTCGAAAAATCCTCGCGCTTTGAAAAATAAAAATAAGAATCTCCTTCCCGTGTACTGGATGCATAATCAAAAAGCATGGGATTACGAAGATGCTGACCTCCAACTGGTTCCACCAGTGTTTCATCCCGCAAGTCCATGAATATCTCTTAGAGAAGGGCTTGCCATTCAAGATCCTTCTCCTTATGGATAACGCTGGTGGGACACGCAACTGACCTGTCGCGTGAGGGCGTTCAGGTTGAGTTCCTGCCACCCAACACCACGTCATTAATTCAACCGATGGACCAGGGGGTTATCAGGGCGTTCAAGGCCCTCTACACGAAGAATACCTTGGCGGACCTCGTTGCGTGTGTGGATGCTGCCCAAGATGACGAGGATGAAGATTTCAACTTGAAGGCGTACTGGCGGCAGTACACCATAGCCACGTGCCTGCAGAATATTCAGAAGGCACTTCAAGAGATGAAACCTGCAACCGTGAATGCGAGCTGGAAGAAGCTGTGGCCCGATATTGTTTACGACGACAAGGGATTTACTCCGTCGGAAATCCAACACTCTGCAATACGGAAATCTGTGCAGTTGGCTGCCATAATTGGAGGTGACGGGTTTGGCGACATGACGACTGAAGACGTCGACGAGTTGTTGGACTGCCATTCCCAGCCCCTAACTGACGCAGACCTCGAAGACCTGACGAAATCGGCAAGTGAGGAAGAGAGTGATACCCAGGAAGAGACCCAAGAAAATGTCGAAGAAACGGGCTTAACATTAGAACGGCTTGCCAAGTTCTGCAACCATATCAAGGAGGCGAAAGAAATGTTCCAAGAGTGGGACGAGGATATGGGTTCGCTCGATGCAATTCTCCAACAAGGTCGATGACATCATGACTCCCTACAGGATGCTCTTGGAATCGAAAAAAGAAGCAGCGGCAACAACTTCCGATCACAATGTTCTTCCAGCCTCGCAAAAAAGAGCCAGTTCCTCCTGCTAGTACGCTCTTCGGAAGAAATTGAAGAAGTTTCCCAGGAAGAAGTTGAAGAGGTGTCCCAGGAAAAGACACCTCCGTCTGAAGAGACGTAAAATACTATCATTGACTGCACAGTAGAACACATCATCAGCTTCATCATCATCATTTCTACTGTGCAGCAAATTCATCGCCATCACCATTCAAGTTTTTCTTCAACTTCTTTCGTGGTGAGTACAGTAACAATCTTTATTTTTTACTTTAATATTCTTACTGCCTCTTTTAGTAGTTTAGTAAATGTACGTACTGTATGCATTAAGTTAAAGGGAAGGTTTTAAAAGTCTACATGTTGTAACCTATCATATTTTTTTTTGTTTAAAATTTACATTTACGTACGTAAAACAATCTCTCTCTCTCTCTCCTCTCTCTCCTCCTCTCTCTCCCTCTCTCCTCCTCTCTCTCTCCTCTCTCTCTCCTCTCTCTCCTCTCTCTCTCTCTCTCTCTCTCTCGTAAATTGTTTTTCCCTGCTTTGCTACGTACAAGTACTGTATAATTTATATTTGTAAGGTAACATATTTTGTAAATGCTTTTACTGTAAATACTGTATGTACTGCATCATTATTTATCACTATCATCATGCGCGTTAAATGCCTTGTTTGTTCTGAGCGTGGTTGTTTACTGAGCGTACACGCCGTCGTTTCAGGCGGCGTCATAAAGAAAAAGATTTCATTTGGAAAGTCCTAAGAAAAATACGTAAACTAAAACATTGGTAATAAAAAAATCAACATACAGTACTGTATAATCAATATAATCGATGCAAAAACTAACCTATACATATATGTGTACACTAAATGAGTTTGTTTCTTCATTATGATCAGAGATGAACGTAAACAAAACATTGGTTGCCATTTTTTATCGTGCTTTTTAGGTGTTTAGGAAATGCATGATATAAAAATCGCCTTTAATATTTGTGCCTGTTTTAGTTTAGGGTGCTGTAGTACATGCATTAAGTGTTCTGTACATTAAAGGGTGGTTTGTTAACAGTACTACGTACAAGGGAATGTTTTAAAAGTCCGAATATACATGTTAAATAAATAAGTAAATATGATGTCACTACTTCGCGGCTGATTTTCACCTATCGCGCCCGCGTCTGGAACCTATCTACCCGCGATAAACGAGGGTTCACTGTATTAAATTTAAGAGTGATTGTTTCTATATATACGCAGGCATACAAATACGTTTTTATCAGGAACATAGTTGATGTTAACTACGTTGACGTGGGGCTTTTTTTTTTTTTTAGTTTTCTGTTTACAATAGTTATTTATCTTGTTCGCTGACGCGTTTTTTACTTCCCTCATAACTGATTTTGCTTTTTTTTTTACAAAGAATTCAAGCAAAGGAAATACTCATATAGAGACACTTTGAGAACTTCTGAAAACTATCTGAAATCCTAAAAAAATTGTATTTTATGCGAATTTTGTATTTTCATCAGTATAGGTGTGATCCCGTGCAACATCGTAACTAAACCCAAACAGCTGTATTTATGTGTCCGTCCATCCAGGATCACTTAACTGAATATAAATGCACAAAGCAGAATTTTTACCATATTCCCATTACTGTATTTCATTGTGACTATAGTCTATACCATTCTTACTAACATTAGCTGAATTTGTATAATCCTTTTTTCGACGATAAGTTTGCCCGTCCAAAAGAAATTTTTCGTGTAATGAGAGATAAGAAAATTGTCAAATTAATTGATAAAGGGACAATACAAAAGAATCACAGTCCGAATAATATATTTTAAAAGTAATGCAATATATAATAGCGCAATCGTCTTTTGGATACACTAGAAGGAAGGAAGAATAGAAGATAGAACGAACAGAAATGGGAATGTTGAGGAGGATACCGCCTTGACAGATGCTGACAAATGAAAAAAAAAACAAAAAAAAAAAAAAAACAACAACTGGATGGTTGTTGAATATTACTGATATAATAAGCAAGTCAAGACGGAAAGGATTTGTGGATTTGTTAAGGACGGAAGAGGGCTTGGATAGTACATGTCAGAGGTGGAAAGTCAAGAGGCAAGCAATGGAATAGATCATTGATAAAGTGAAGGCAGAATTGGATGGGAAGCGTTTAGTGAAGGAAGAGGCATGCGATATAAATAGTTGAAGAGACATGTAGACAACCAACCTCTTAGTTTAGAGATTAATATACCGCAGTAGTGTGTGACTATAGTCCACATGACGTGGCTAACCGTAAATTCTCAGTTTAAGATTTCTGTAATACCGAGGCATTTTTTTATTTTTTTTTTGTATATATGATATGTTTAAAGAATAACATCATTAAGATATATAAAGTGTAGATCTTTAAAAACTTTGCTGAGTGTTGCTAATAACCACAGACAAAAATGTAACGGTATTAAGATTTTAAGGTCTAATGTCTTTTCAAATAAATGGAAGAGATAAAAAGGGAAAAGGAAGAATGAATAATGGTCCGACTGTATAATCTTAGATTCTGGCCTTGGCATTTACAGAAGTATGTGAAGGGCAGTATCGACTGTAGCAAAACTATTGGGAATTTATAAAATCTGCTGATATTCATCGTGGACTCTTTCGATTACGGGTTGAAAATGGTCGCACTGGAATTCATCCGAATCCCATATAAAAACATGATGGATGTCTTCTAAATCTTGTTGAAAATCTTGTTTTTGCGAATTGAAGGAGAGTACGAAAAGTCGCATTTTTTTTCTGGAAAGTCCGAAAACACACAAGTGTTTTCAATTCATGTTACAGGATTTTTTTCATCTTTTGTTTTCAGTTTTTTTTTTTTTTTTCGTTTTTTTTTTTATCATGGGCTATCAAGTTGTCAATACTTTTCGCTTTCGTTTTAACAATCGTAACTTTTCATGTCAACCTTTTGAGTTTTTTTAGGTGAAAAGATTATTTTTGCCTCTTCTTTACATTGCTAATAACCTAAGTCTTTGATCATATATCGAAAATATTGAGGAAATATTTCAATCTAATAAATAACAGTGGAATACTCACTAGATTTTAAAAAATCAAGCATGTATGTAACTGTGCGTGTATGTGGAGAGAGAGAGAGAGAGAGAGAGAGAGAGAGAGAGAGAGAGAGAGAGAGAGAGAGAGAGAGAGAGAGAGAGAGAGAGAGAGAGTCTTACGTAACAAAGACCTAATCTGTATCCTACACTAAACATTTTAGATTTGCAAGATATCCCTCACATAACTTAGTACACGTAGGTCCTAGAAATAAATTAATCATTTTACGTTTATCTTTCAATTTAAGATATTCCTTTAAAGAGGGAGCAATACGTCAAAAGGGGGGCAAACAAGAAATCCTTATAATAATGTAGTTGATGAGTACTGAAGTCTCAAACTTTGTGGTTTATTAAGTGAGGAGGATATAAATGCATATATATATATATATATATATATATATATATATATATATATATATATATATATATATATATATATATGTATATGTGTGTATATATATATACATATATATATATACATATATATATATATATATATATATATATATATGTATGTGTGTATATATATATATATATATATATATATATATATATATATATATATATATATATATATATATATATATATATGTGTGTGTGTGTGTGTGTGTGTGTGTATGTATGTATGTATGTATACATAAATATAAATATGTGTGTATGCGTTTGTTTTTAGTTATATTTCAGTGACTTAGGAGTAGAGGGAAACTGTAAAAGGGAGAGCAGTTATGAAATGTTATAACTTTTAACATAACCATATTGAAAAATAGTTTTGAAAATTTCTAATAACAAATATCTCGAAGACATCCACTTTCCATATTGTGTGTATCGCAAAAGAGAAGTGCGGCTATTTTCTATTTAAGATTTCACCAGAAAAGCAACTGATATGTTTCTTGGAATATTTTGCAAATCCCATTAGTGATGTCCTGAAACTCAAATGATTGTCATTTTATTCACTAACCTTTTTGGAAAAGGGGTTATTGAAGACCCATTTACAGC
>NC_090746.1:43333310-43335810 GCF_036898095.1 Palaemon carinicauda | reverse complement strand
GTTAATAGATAAGTAATATATTAAAGACATAACATGAAAATTATCATGCAGTAATTCCTCTTTAGTGATAGAGAGAGTGAGAGACAGAGATACTATATAGATTGTCAACATATATTAGTATGGTTAAAAGATAAATGGTATGTTTCAACGTCTTCTTTTAAAATCAGACAGTAAAACCAAGCAAAATCTGTTCTTTAGGAAGATAAACAAATTTTCAATTTATGTTGCATATACTTACAGTAATTGGAATTGATAAACCAATATAAGAACATGTGGTTCAAATCAACCCTCGCTCCATTTCATCTTTCACTGGAATGCTACTGTCATGAATCTCTCTCTCTCTCTCTCTCTCTCTCTCTCTCTCTCTCTCTCTCTCTCTCTCTCTCTCTCTGACGATCCCCTTCCTTCGATATCCCGAGTCATCTCGGTTCCTCATTTGCCGGTTAGTCTGGACTGTCAGGGTACTGAAACTTTGAACTCGTAGTTAATAATACCCGAAGTCTATTGATCCTCTGAGTGTCCCTTTTCCTTCGTCTATTTTGGGATCGCCAGCCGATAGGTAAGTGAGGAAGAAGAGTATATTCGATGGATGGGATGTTTGTTAGGAGGGGGAGGGGGAGGGGGGGGGGGGAAGAGGGAGAGGGATAGACTTCAATGGTGATGGGGGTAAATAAAGACTATGGAATTAATAGGGAAATAGGAAATGGGAATTTCTATAAAATTTCAATTTTATGACATAGTGAAAATGAATTAGTATTAATGACTCTCCAGACTTAGTGACTTCTAAAGGACCTAAGGTAATGGATTCTTGGAGTGATATGACAAAGCAGTTTGGTAAGTGGGGATATTATTATTATTTTTTTTGTCATCATATAAGTTTATTGGTGATGTGGCTCGAAAAATAAATGATTTTCGCTTTATTTATTTCCGGGTAGAATTTATCTATTGTGACGTTCAGGATTTTCCCCCTTTTACCTTAGAGTACTCTTAGTATTACTTCTTTGTATTGTAAAATTTTGGGCTGTTGTAACAGGTACAGTTGGTTGGGAATCAGCGTAAATGGCGCGTTCTTTCAAAAGAGTTGTTAGAATGTTATCATGACCGCATTACGAAATTGAATAACGAGAAAGTTGGAATTTTCAAATTCTTATGACTTTAAAGTGGCAACGACCGAAAAATACAGCGATTAAATTTTACAAGATGCTCATTGTTTACAATAAAATTTCTTTGCTGTTGTTCTTTAATTAAAACCATATATAGCAACTTACAATTCCCTTATGTTTATTAGATTGCTTATAATTATGAAATAAATCATAGCTGTCAGATATCACAATATTCAATACACAATATGCGTAAAGTTTTAAGTGATCCATGGTTAATCTTAATAAACAATTAACAATATAGAAAATAGGTGAACATTTTCCCATAGTTTTTAAAAATTATATAACCCTGTGCAATTATTATATCAATTGATTTCTCCTTTTAGTGTTTCCATAGTCTATTTAATTGGCCAGTAGCTTTTATTATAAAGAAAACTGGGCACGGAGAGAAGTGGATGCAATTGCCATTGCTTTTGGTTGAATGTTAAGGCAAGTCTTAAAGCATCTCATGAAACATGAGCAAATAGCAAAAATCACTAGCAATTTTTTTGTTTCGTAAATAGATGATTTCAACACATTTGTGGTGTAATCTGTATGATACTAAGCCCAAAAAGGTATTTGGATAAGGACGTGTGATGCTGGACTCTTTTGAAACATTTAGTGGAATTGTGGCTATTGTTTTTATCCAAGTTACATGCGGTATTTGTTGGTTAAATATTTTTTTTTTTTCACTTGAGGAACCACTTCCGCTCTGAGTGAAACAATGGGCATAGTAGAGTGAGTAATTTCTCTTCAGGGTGCCTAGAGACTACGTTGTATACTAATTGAGTGTAATTAAAATTCCTAGTATTACAGAGAAGTTTAATTTTATAATGTTCAAAAATGTTTATATTTTCAAGAATGTATCGTGGAAAAATAAGATTTAAGACAAAATGATTTAAGTAACTTTTCTCTCAAGATTTATCATACTATATTCTATTTACCTCAAAGTATCTACACGAAAAAGAAATATCACTCTTTATTGACAACCTTAGTTATTGTGATGCCGTATAGTATAAATAGATTAATGAATCTTATACCATGGACGGTAGTTAAAGTTGGGCAGCATATTTTCTTAATTACTTTGTAACAGAAGGCACCCAAACTATCAGTTTATCAAGAGTGGCTGAAGTTTGATTAATGATTATCGGATTTTTAGGGAGGGAGGGGGCCCAGTCCTAATACAGGGGTAGCGAGTTTGGTTTAGGATGCCAATCTATCGCACAGGCTCAGTTTTCGATATTAAATATTCGAATTAAACAGGAACAGGTTGTGATTGTGACAGAGTTCATGAACTATATGCGCTGTTTTGAATTAACTTGCTTACCTTTTGTTGGTGAACAATTGTATTGATTAGACTG
>NC_090746.1:43318310-43320810 GCF_036898095.1 Palaemon carinicauda | reverse complement strand
TTATGTACAGTATATATAGAATTGAAATTCCATTTAAACAACGCTACTTTTATTGTCTTCAAATGTTTATTGTTTAAAATAAGCTCAAAAACACCATTAATATTTTTTTATTAAATGTAGGATGTTTCCGCAACGTTAACATTTATTTATAACCTTTCTTAATACAAGTTCTCCCCTTCAAAATGACTTCAATTCGAAATATACAAAATGTATATATATATATATATATATATATATATATATATATATATATATATATATATATATATATATACATATATATGTATATATACATATATACACACACATACATATATATATATATATATATATATATATATATATGTATATATATATACATATATATATATATATATATATACATATATATATATATATATATATATATATATATATATATATATATATATATATATAATACTGTATGTTGATATTTCAAATACGAGCCACTTATAGTAATTAATTTTCCGGGATTCCTTAATATTTTGTTTTTTATTAAATGCGTGTATATTTTCATTAGTCAAAACTTAATGAATTATAATTTAAATTTCTTGTTGAATTAGTATACTTCTCTAATCTCATCTGGTTCTTAGCATTTTGATCTTAGGATGAAACCTTTTTCTATAGGGATATTACAATATCTACTTGACACACCCTATCTTTAATGGAACATCTTAACTTTCCAATGAGAAAGGAATTTGAGTATATTAAGTATGGTTTTATTTGAAAAAGAAACAGAGAACTCTGTTTTAATAATATTTTCAACTTTGTATTTTTCTTTGCAGTGTTGAACAGATATTTTAGTTACTAATGTTTTGTCAGTGAATTCCTTCTTACCCTCCCTTCCAATACATGACCTCAATTCGAACTTTAAACTTCGTTGACTATTTTCAGCACCCAGTCAATGAAATGAGCCCCTATCAACATTTCTCGTTTCTCTTCGGTCTTTATCACACATTCATCTCTTTTTCTCTTTTTCTTGCTTTGTCACCCTTCTCACGGACATGGTTATCTTTATTTTCATATGCGTTAACCTTGATAGGACGAGCACAGCCCTGGGTATCGCTGTCACTGTTCCCATTTGTGATGTTTCTTATCATAACGGCCAGTCACCCGGTCTACGCCAATGTCTTCTAAAGTGCTTCATTTCTCCTTCCTTGTATACGTCAAACTTTCCAGATTGTTTCCCTTGACGTATTGCTTAACTCTTGATTAACATTTTATCTTTAGTGGTCATAATTTTTGTTAATGGAGATATAGGTTGAAATTGGGTTGAAACGTTAAGTTTTACTGAAAACTTAAAAATCCTACTTCAGCAAATGACACAATACGAAAGTGTTATATTCGACCGATATATATATATATATATATATATATATATATATATATATATATATATATATATATATATATATATATATATAGGATATACATACACACACACACACACACACACATATATATATATATATATATATATATATATATATATATATATATATATATATACATATATATATGTATATATATATATATATATATATATATATATATATATACATATATATATGTATGTATACATACATATATATATATATATATATATGTGTGTGTGTGTGTGTGTGTGTTTGTGTGTGTGTGTGTGTGCGAGTGTGTATGTGTGTATCCGGACACTTACTCTGTAAAATATATGGTAGATATCTAAGATATTTCATAACATATTTTATAGATCTTAGGAAAGCTTTGCAGAACGTTCTGCTATAGCAGCGAATAGGGCAGATTCACGGGGTATTTTCAATATCAATTTCCTCAAAATGCTATTTTCATGGGTTGTTGTATTCTGAACTTGGAATCCAAAGATTGTTTTAAAAATCAATTGATTTGATGTTGGTAGAGAAAGGTGCTTTGCTGTGACTTTCTAATTTTGAGGTGCAATGGTTTATGCAAACGTGCTGTTGTTGTAATCTTGGTAAATATAGCGCCCAACAACAGATTTAATTTTAAAACCACAGTACGATGAAACTTGATCGAATAAAATAAATAAAGGATGAATATTTACTTTATTTTTCTCAATAAAAGGGTATTTTAGTGAGTATTTAAACTAAATATGGAAATATATATAGGCAAATATACACGCACACGCGCACACACACACACACACACACACACACACACACATATATATATATATATATATATATATATGTATATATATATGTATATATATATATATATATATATATATATATATATACATATATATATATATATATATATATATATATATATATATATATATATATATATATGATTGTGCATCTACATACTGTCTCTATTAATGTTAAAAATGGAAATATTCAGGATGATGTATTACAAAAAAATTGTATAGTTAATTTAAAGGGAACAGAAAACTATATTAGGTAATTGAATTTGTGGAAAGTCTGAAAGTTTGTCATTTACTTTCAACATTCCTCATCAT
>NC_090746.1:43305810-43308310 GCF_036898095.1 Palaemon carinicauda | reverse complement strand
GGGTGCGATGAAAGCGTTCAACCATTCCATTGGCAGCGGGGTTGTAGGCCGTTGTCTGATGTAGGGTGATGCCCAGGAGATTCGCTAATGACGTCCACAATTGAGAGGTAACAGTGGTTCCCCTGTCAGAAGTAATATGCTCAGGGATACCGAATCTTGAAATCCATCCAGAGAATAAGGCAGATGTACATGAGGCGGACGTTGCAGTTTCCATGGGAATGGCTTCAGGCCAACGAGTGGAGCGGTCGATGATGGTAAACAGGTAACGATGTCCTTGTGATGTGGGTAGGGGGCCTACAACGTCGACGTGAATGTGTGCGAAACGACGCTGAGGTTGAGGAAAGGTGCCCACTCCTGAATCCGTGTGTCGATGTACTTTGGAAGTTTGGCAAGAAGTACAGGCGCAGACCCAATCCTTAGCATCCTTAGAAATGCCGTGCCAAATGAACTTTGCCTTCAGCAGCTGTGCAGTAGAATGGCACGAGGGTTGTGAAAGGCCGTGAATGAAATCAAACACCTGTCGGCGCATGGGAGCAGGAATCCAAGGTCGCGGTCTACCAGTGCTGACGCCACAGAGGAGGGTGGTGTTGGAGTTTTCGAGGGAAAAGTCTTCCCAACGGAGGGATGTGCAGGATGTCCTACAAGCTTGATACTCTGGATCCTGTTGTTGGGCTTCAGCCAGGGCATTGTAATCCAATCCCAGTTGAACGGCAGCCAACGTGTTTCTTGACAGGGCATCGGCAACGGGATTCATTTTCCCAGGGACGTATTGGAGGGTGCAATTGTATTCAGCCACGGCGGAGAGATGTCGGCGTTGACGGGCGGACCAGGCGTCAGACTGTCGAGTGAAGGCATGCACCAGAGGCATGTGGTCTGTGCGAATGACGAAGGGCGTACCTTCTAAGAAATGGCGAAAGTGACGGACAGCCAAGTGCACCGCCAGCAATTCTCGATCGAAGGTAGAATAACCCGATTCTGCCTTGGACAGTTTTCTGCTGAAGAAGGCCAATGAGCCTTTGACCACCTGCTCGAGTACTGCACCAATAGTGACGTCGCTGGCATCGGTGGAGAGAAGGAGAGGGGCGTGTGGGATAGGAAAAGTGAGAGCCGCAGCAGTTGATAGGGACTTCTTTGCATTGCAGAAGGCTGCTTCTTGAAGGGGACCCCACTTCAGGTCCTTCGGCTTGCCCTTGAGGGAGGCGTAGAGGGGAGCAAGAGTGGCGGCAATTACTGGCAGAAAACGGTGATAATAGTTGATCATGCCCAAGAATTCCTGCAGAGCTTTGACGGTCGAGGGCACGGGGAAGTTCTGGACGGCTGCTACCTTCTCAGGGAGGGGGTGGACACCTTCAGGAGTGATGCGGTGCCCTAAGAACGATACTTCGTTGGCACCAAAGGTACACTTTTCGTACCAGACTACAAGGCCGTTTTGTTGCAGGCGGTCGAGCACGATGCGCAGGTGACGGAGGTGTTCCTCTTTTGAGGAGGAGAACACAAGTATGTCGTCCACATAACATACACAGAAATGGAGGTCACCTAAGATGCCATCCATGAGACGTTGAAACGTGGCCCCAGCATTACGAAGGCCAAAACAGGAGTAATTGAAGGTGTATGTACCAAACGGAGTGGTGATGGCAGTCTTACGGATGTCTTCTGGTTTCATAGGCACCTGATAATACCCCTTCAGGAGATCGAGCGTAGAGAAAACCTTTGCTTTGTGCAGGTAGGAGGTCACGTCGGCAATGTTTGGGAGGGGGTAGTGATCCGGTTCTGTTTGCATGTTCAGGCGCCTGTAATCCCCGCACGGACGGAGGGAGCCGTCTTTCTTCAGAACGATGTGTAAGGGTGACGACCATGGGCTGGAGGCCTTTTGGTAAAGGCCCATTTCCTCCATTTCGGCGAACGTCTGTTTGGCGGCTGCCAATCGTTCCGGTGCCAGACGTCTCAATTTTGCGAAGACTGGGGGTCCCGTCGTCTTGATATGGTGATAAATACCGTGCTTGGCAGGAACCGTGAGCGTTTGGCGAAGTTCTGGACGGAAAACTTCCTGGTACGACGTGAGGAGGTGGGCGTAGGCATCCGTGGGTGCGCTAATGTGGAGAGCGAGGTTAGAGGGGGCGGGTTGAAGAGGTGTCGACAAGTACGAGTCTGCGTTGACCAATCGTCGGTGGGCGACATCGACCAGAAGGTGAAAATGAGAAAGGAAATCCGCACCGAGGATTGGCATGGTGACGTCAGCAACGAGAAACTTCCAATTGAATTTACAGTTTCCGAACTATAATGTGAGGTTCTCGTAACCGTAGGTGGGTATCGCAGATCCGTTGGCAGCTACCAAGCGGACGTCAGCAGATGTAGACAGACTACGTCGTGCCTTGAAGAGTTTCCTTGGCAAAAGAGAACGACAAGTACCCGTGTCTACCAAAAATCGCACGCCCGTTCCTGCATCCTGTAAAAAGAAAAGATTAGAAACACGGGAGGCCACCGCCACGAGCGATGGCCT
>NC_090746.1:43288310-43290810 GCF_036898095.1 Palaemon carinicauda | reverse complement strand
ATATATATATATATATATATACATATATGTATATGTAAATATAAATATATATATACATATATATATACATATATATATATATATATATATACATATATATACATATATATATATATATATATATATATATATATATATATACGTATATATATATATATATGTATATGTATATATATATATATATATATATATATATATATATATGTGTATAATATATATATATATATATATATATATATATATATATATATATATATATATATATATATATACATTTCTGTCAGTGCATATGTATTTAGTTATAAGTTCAACTAATATATCTTCAACTATATATGACTCCTTTAGAATTTTAGGTGCGTTTCTTGACAGAAAAGAGATTTTTGAGAGACATTAGGTCAGTGATTTCTTTAATTACACCAAATTTAAGGTTTAATGAGAAATTCTTGTATCGAGTATGGTTCTCCTATCTGTTGCTGATTAAATTTTTAATTCCTGAAATAATTATTAATCTCTGGCGCCGTCGTTCAATTTGGTCGTTATGTATGTTGCATAAGATTTTTCATAATTCTGATCATAATTTACATTCATATCTTTACGGACAGTTCCATCCAGTTGGTAATACTAGGCGTTTTCAATACTGCACATTATTTTAGATGTTTTATTCCAGATGTGACCGAGTTGTGGAATGATCTTCTCAAACATGTAGTTGTTTCGATAAAACTAGAAAAATTCAAACTTGTAGAAAATGTTTTTTTAAGTTGAACCGGCTGATATACAGTACGTCTGTTTATAGTTTATTTGTGAAATATCTGTTACGATGTTGATACAATTTTTAAAATATTTTTCTTTATATTGTTCATTATTTTCTAGATCGTTTATTTTTTTCCTAATTTCCTTTCCTCACTGTGCTATTTTATCCTGTTGGAAACATTGGGCTTTTAGCATCCTCCACTTTCAACTAGGGCTGTAGCTTAGCTAGTAAAAATAATTAAAATAATAATAATAATAATAATAATAATAATAATAATAATAATAATAATAATAATAATAATAGCAGCACCAGTAGCCTAAAATAAACTCTCTCTCTCTCTCTCTCTCTCTCTCTCTCTCTCTCTCTCTCTCTCTCTCTCTCTCTCTCTCTCTCTCTCTCTCTCTCTCTCTCTCTCTGTATATATATATATATATATATATATATATATATATATATATATATATATATATATATATGTATATATATATATATATATATATAAATATATATATAAATATATATACATATATATATATATATATATATATATATATATATATATATATAATTTTATATATACACACACACACACATATATATATATATATATATATATATATATATATATATATATATATATATATATATATATATATATAATTGTATATACACACACACACACACATATATATATATATATATATATATATATATATATATATATATATATATATATATATGTGTGTGTGTGTGTGTGTATATATATAATTGTATATATACACACACACACACACACACATATATATATATATATATATATATATATATATATATATATATATACTGACGAAGACGTTCTTCATCGTCTGGGATTTTTTAAAATTTTTAATTACTTGAGCTTGTGGACGTGTTTTCTCCTTGCATAGTTGTTTCTGAAATATGACCAGTATGTTTCAAATTTGATCAACTGTGTTGAATACAGCCTATATATTATCTTTACTGCTGTGAATGTTGTTCTACTATTTTAAAAACTACTGTTTTTAATATATATCTTTTATCCTTTTTCTCTTGTTATGAATGTCTGGTTCGAGAAAATATAAATACATGGTTTCATGTTGTTAGAATATGCTCATGGAATAATTTCCAATCTCAAGGTACATTTTAACAAGTATGCTTATTAACAAATAGAACTCCTTGAAAGCGATACAAGCATTCACAATTATATAACTCTCATTTAGTGAAAGCTTATGTTTTTAGAGTGAAATGAGTATATGTCGCATTGTCTGGAAATCGTATTTTGGTGAGCTTTTCTTTCGGTGGCAAAGCTGTGACCCTGGGGGTCACTCAAGTCACTGTAGAGTACCCTAGGCTGTCCTTTTGTTCTTGAAGGGTACTTCCGCCCATACTCGAGCAACTTGAGAGGCCCTCCGCTACTCCCCAGCCAACTCTTGTTAACCAACCTCCCGGAGATCTTGGATCTTATTGATGACATCCTGAAAGGGTTATGCTTCTCTGCTTCTCCTTAGATGTGTTTGTGTGCTAGAGTTTATATCTCTGTTTTTTTTTTTTTTTTCATAGATTTTGCCGTTCAAGAAGAATCTTTTGTCAATCTGAACATTTTTATTTCAGGAAATTATTTCTGATCATAGTTCTGGTTGCTGATGATCAATTGTTATTATTGATATTATTATTTTTAGAAATATTACTATTATCAACCATTTATACACTTTTGTGATATATTGTAACATC
>NC_090746.1:43275810-43278310 GCF_036898095.1 Palaemon carinicauda | reverse complement strand
TACAACGAAAGTTCTCGGATTAGTATTATATAAGTGTATTATATACGCGTATTTAAAATCATGCATTTAGTAGTCCATGATGTTTGAAAGGTTGGCGACCGCTGGCTTAACGTATGACTAATTGGTCTTCCCCATCCCTAGGGTAGCGAGGAGAGCCAGTAGCCATGTTGTAGTTAGGAAAAGGGAAAAAGGGTGGGAAAGGTTGAATCTGTGCGTGTGGATATCTATCCAAATATGTAGCTGTTATTTTTGACGGGTTGCGAACACTAATAAACTAAATAATTGTTCGACTCTCGAACAATATTTAGAATGACCAACGTAAAGTTGGAGTAACGTGTATCGAATCGATGTAGAAATTAGAATTACTGTAGGCAGTGTGTGTGTGTATGTACAACAGTGTTTGTGTGTATATTATGTAATGTGACACTATGCCCTAGGGCTGCAAAGCCCATATTTCCAGGTGTCAAAAACTCTTAAATGTCCCTTCTGAGTTGCTCTAGATTGTATCTGCGTTCTAAAGGCAGCAATTTCAAAGTTGTATTGCTCATTACCATCAAGGTATCAGTCAAAAGTAAACGAATTATCCAGAAGTGTATTTGATATTGTCATCAAGAGAGTAAAGCAGCTAGAATTTTGGGAATCCTTTCCCACTTGATCCACAACGTCTCGCTAGGCGTTTCTTTTCCTTGCGATGTGGTGCATTATATATCCAAGCAAATTGCATATCATGCTGCATCTAGCCTAGTCTTAACCGTCTATTTATACATATATGTGAAGTTTTTTGGGGAAATCGTATGCAAACACGTGGAAATATAACACTACCTGGAGGCACACCAGACATTATGTTTTTGAAGCCACGATGGTGCCAATTAAAAACCATTTTCTTAAAATCTACTTTAATATCTAATAATACTAAACAAAAGTAGTACCAAATATTTGTATTTCCGTTTGATACAAGGGCCTCATGATCAACATGGTAAATGGGAACAATAAAAGCAATCTCAATCATACAAAATTCATGACCAAAATCAAGAAATTTCTGTCCAACATTGAAAATTGCAGGAAAGGCATAACAAGCATCTAAGCACTTGAGAAAGCCAAAATGGGAACTAGCAAACATGTGATTTATTTCAGCTCATGCATTCAAAGGTTTGCCACTACATGCTACAAAATATATTCAGTCTGCATTGTAGTTTTCTTCTCAAAGGAATGATCACTTGACAACGCTCTTAATAGGCAGCCAGCGAACAGATGCTGACGTAGCCTTTGATTACACAATGATATATCTCTTCCAGCTCACATTGCTGTTAGATACCAAATATTAAGTAAAATATTGCTCATTGACAATATAGTGCTATTAAAGTTTTCTTCCATACATAGTCATCATATTTGTTGAACATTATTCCTTCGACTTATCTTCATCACCCGTCTGTAATGAAAAGGTGGATATGTACTTATTACATTTATATAATATAATTGTGTGAGATTTACTCACTATCAATGGCTTCGCAGGAAAGTCATCGAAAAAAATCGAGTTATAATGGAAGCCTGTAAATAAAGTAGGTTCGAACTTCTGCTTCGAAAGTTTGTGAAAAGATTTTTATCTATTGTTAGTGGCCGTTCCATTATTAACTACATATATTGTGCTGCATATTATGTTTCTCGCGTTTTTTTTTTCTATTAATTGTAAATTTTGCAAGCTACAATCTCAACAAAATTTCTCCTTTCATAATTTGAAAAAAAAAGAAAGAAAACAAAAATTTATTTAGTATTTCCTGCTGAAATTTCCAGCCATTTCTTTTTACATGAATGATGACTCATGCATTATTGTTCTCTTAGTTTGGATCCATCTTTTATTAAAGTCGGTAAATCTGGAGATTTTTTTTTAATTCGATTATGTTTTCAAGATTTTTCAAAGAGTGCAGTTATATTATTCATAATTGAAAACGAGGATTATTGAGAATATATAATGAGCATTGACTGGAAAAGATTCTGGTAATTTTTCTATCTTTTATGTGTTAGTGCTTCAATGTTTTTCCTGAAAAATATGTTCCCTATTTTTATTTCACGACAATAGACGAATGGCCAGTGGTTGCTCTTTTTTTTTATTGCTAAATTGACGACTATATCCTTAAGATTATATATTATTGTAAAGTATGATTATGTTTATTCGTTAATTAAAAGCATGAATGATATTTCTTTATTATATGGTGTTAATTCAAACATATTCCGAAGCATTTAGGACAGTCGTTTTGACACAACACGTAACAGGAATTTGTCAAAATTCTGATATGCAAGTCGTTTAGGAAGTCTAGTGTATAGTGAATTAGACTGTGAATAAGAGTCGAGGTAGTCTGATATCCTTACAGGAAACCATTTTAAAATTTTTCATTGGTTAGATATGTATTCAATTTAGTTCCTACGAGTTAATACACTTTTACATATCATGTGCATAAATGGTAGTTACATACATTTTTATTGATTATTTTTAGGGCAATAA
>NC_090746.1:43265810-43270810 GCF_036898095.1 Palaemon carinicauda | reverse complement strand
TGCCCATCATACCTGTCCAAACACTGCTGAAAAGACGTACTTGAACTTTGAGGAGGAGAAGAGCAGACATTCAGTTTGGAGTTGCAGTATATTACTGTTCATACTCATACTATTCTTACTGTTTGTTTTATTTCTCTCCAGACTTTTAAACAAATAATTCAAAATCAGACTTTAGATATTGCAACATATTAACAAGATGAAACCAAGAAATCTCTAAATCTGTTTGAGAATATCAAGTAAATCATACTCTCGTACGATGGTTATCTGTGCTTATTTGAAATATCTAGAATTGAGTTTGGTTCATTAGGGTCAAGAGGTTCCACAAAGTTTCAGGTCTGTATAAACCCCCAAACCCTTCAAAACGAGAAAGAAAAAAAAAATAAAGAATACAGTTTCGGGATGCCAAGTTCATTTTTTTCATAAAAATTGAGATACGATGACAGTTTTAAGGTATTTTCGATTATTATTATTATTATTATTATTATTATTATTATTATTATTATTATTATTATTATTATTATTATTATTACGTCAATGTTCTTAACTGAGATAGCATTTTTACTTTGTATTCCTCTTGTACTTTTAACGATATTTAACAATATCTTTGATACATGCATATGAGAATCTCTTATATCAACAACCTACATCGTAATACGTACGTGAATCTTTGTAAAAAAAGAAATATTCTAAAAGGGGTTAAGACTTACTGTACTAGTAATTGGTGAGGTTGTCGATTAGCGAAGATAGTTTAAAGAAAGAGTTATAGGAGAAAATAGAAAAATGGAGAAGAAAAGAAATGGAAGAATTTTCAGAACAGTGAGGTTCAACACACGAAAAGAGAGAATAATCAAATGATTTAATAAATTAGAGGTAAAAAGGAAGAAATGCATAATAAATGGTTATATATTCAGTTGTTTATTCAAACTTTTGAACGTTTTCTTTTTTAGACTACACGAGTCTGCAAATACACAAGTTTCTGTTTTTTCATGTACGATTTATTATTTTCCTCATAAGTAACGTATTAGAGAAACAGTTGAATAGCATTTTATAGAAAAAGTATTGAATTGAAGCAATAGTTTATTTTCAAATCATTCATTTTATAAACTCAAGTGCTTTTCAGTGTCCGAATTATTTAGTAAACCTTCGAAATAGTATTTATCACTCGTTCTATTTAATGGGTGTTGTATCATTGTAATTTCTATTGTAAATTAAATTCATATTCATACATAAGAGAAAAGTGAACCCTGTATATGTGTA
Organism: Palaemon carinicauda; assembly: GCF_036898095.1. Lineage (NCBI taxonomy): Eukaryota > Metazoa > Arthropoda > Malacostraca > Decapoda > Palaemonidae > Palaemon > Palaemon carinicauda. Next base: position 43,269,553 of record NC_090746.1, on the reverse strand, counting down.
TTGGAGTTTGTTTTGCCAATATAAAAGGGAGTTGTGTGGTTAGGGCTCCTTCAATCAGAATTAATTTTCTGTCGAGAAACATCCAATGTCTAAACTACAAACCTATCAGAATAGTCTGTTCCCAAGAGGGCTGCATAACATACCTACCTGTATGTTTTCACTGTTTTGTTAATTAGAAATTTTGAGTAGCACTTTCCCGATAAGGTGTCGAAACAGGTTTCTTCGTTATGGCATTCAGTTTTCAACAACTATTTTCCACTTTTTTATTGATTGTTTTGAGAGAGAGAGAGAGAGAGAGAGAGAGAGAGAGAGAGAGAGAGAGAGAGAGAGAGAGAGAGAGAGAGAGAGAGAGATTGGGTGGGATATCAAACTAAATATCTCTCAATAGTTGCAATGTATTGATTCATTGTTGTTTCAAGGATATAACCATGCAGTTGGTTAATTTGATAATTTATTGAATTTAATAACATATAAAAATTATTACCAAGATACGGTATAAGCAACGAATTTGCCTGCTAGCCTAATTTTAAAGAAAGCGAAAAAGCGTATGAGAAGAAAGGGCTAGGATTAACTTGTAAGTAAACAATAGACGTCCTCCTTATGAATAGAATGTTGTAAGATTCAGGAAAACTGCACAAAGCAAAGAAATATGTTAAACTTTGCAGTACAGAGAACAAAACCATTACTGACCTATTAAATAAGTAAGTTATGGATTTTCATTGGACAAAGGTCAAAATAGTACCATTGGGAAAAGGACATTTTGCAACCGGGTAAATAGATAAAAAGATGTATAAATATGGATAAAGAGAAGATGTGTAAATTGGCAGATAAAGTGTGAAGCCTCACATGTATGAGTGCAACCATCAAAACAAAACAAAAATCAAGTTAACTTGTAGATATCTTTGATAACCGAGATTTTGATTATTTATAACATATAAGTAATATAGCTAATTTTAGAGAAATATTTTATATTTTTTTATTCTAAGTATGCGATTCTCCATTATTGAATTATATGTTATTTAAAAGGAAATAAGAAAACTGAATGAGAGCTAAGACAGAAAAAATATTTAGTAGTGCGTTCAGACAATAGATTTAATATGCTATGGGCCTCACTCAAGCAAGGTCACAGGAGCAAAATTGATTGTCAAAATAAATTTTATTCGTAATGAAATACGCGTAATGAAAGGTTTGGGCCGTTAACGTAAAAATAATGAGGTTTATTGATTAATCCTTTTGAACACGAAGAACAGGAGGTGAAATAAAAGTCATCGACGAGCAAAAAAAAAAAAAGATGTAGTAAGAGAATTGATCCTTGAGGAATACTAAAAGCGATAGGGAAGGATACGGATGATGTACTGTCAACCGTAATTGATAAAAAAAGTTAAATTAAGGCTATAAAAAGGTGAAACTATCAAAAGGAGGTTAGGCTAACAGAGCCAGAGGAGTATCGAAAGTACTGGAAAGCACATACATTCCGTGTAATTTGTAACTGGACGATCTTTGGCAGTTGTTATTTTTTAAATTTTTTTTTACATCTTTTGATTGTTCTGGTTATTAAAGATTAAAGATATACAAGAAATGTTAATTATATTTGTTTGTAAACATTCAGTCAGGAATATATGATTTTTTTTTTAATATAAATATAAAAGAAACCCCACACGCAGGCAAAGGGAATTTACCACGTTTATAGTATTTGGTTCTATCGTAACTATCTTACCTTATGAAGAGTTAATAGCTTGCGATTCTTCAATAATGCGCCATACACCAAGTTCGAGGATTGTATAAGGCAGATTGGGAATTCTTTGGAGGAAGGAAATACTCCAACTGGGGTAATCATAGCCCTCTATTTGTCTGTTTATTGAGGAATGCTATACCGTTGGTAGTGAGCAGTAAGAAGTACCAAAGGTCCACGGTAAAGATAATAAATCACAACAGGCAATTGATGGTTGCGACACTTTGGTGGTAAAAAGTATCCCCTAGATGATAGATAAGCCTCTGCACCGTAAGTTTATAACAACCACAGTTATTTAATTCTTTATTAGATACCCGTAAAGAACATTCAATATTTGCCACTCGCATTGATATGGAAGTTACACGGTGGTTTTGGAATGAGTATTTTGATATAATTTGCAGACTTCTATTTTGTGTTGACGTTGCCTTAAAAATCACTGGGAAACGTATAAAATACTATTTCTTGGGGTTTTCGTTGTCTATGGGTGTGATGCTGGAAAGAATAAATGTTTAATAGTTGATTTCGTTTATAGGAAAAAAGTTCGATGCTTTAAATTTTGGAGAAGCAAATGTGCAAGGGTGACTGAGGGAAGAAGTTCAAAGGGTAATAAGTAGTTAGGGACAGATTGGAGAATTTGGGGTAGTAGTAGGATAGGGAAATATAAAAGGGAAGACTAATTGGTGGTATGAATACATGAAAAGTACTCAGGAAATATGAAAAGATACTATTTTAGGATGAGATGTTTGAATGCATAGATAATAATGTGCCTCTAGCATTGAAGATGGGTAAAGGAAGTGAAGAGGTTTGGGAGAAGGAAAAGAGAGAACTTAACGGAAGAGGGAGTTTTTTCCCTAGAAGTAAGTGCGGAGAAAAATAATAATGAACAAATGAAACCTGATAAAAGAGGTAAGGGGGATATATATTGCTTATGTACATTAATTGCAATCCTTAGTCAATGAAGATATGTTGCGTATAGAAGGACGAAGATAGGCAGAGCTGAATGTCACTAATAGTTGATCGAATTACTAGGGAATTGTTAAAGAATGAACAAGATTTTTTAATGAGATATGTGAGGTAAGATAAAGCTCCCAAACGAGTATAGGAGAGAATATCTTTTTTTTATTATACAAAGTTTAGAAGGAGAGAGCAGACTAAAATTATCATTTTGTTATTATATGTGTTGGTTTATGGTAGGATTATTTCTTTTTATTGGAAGAAGGATTGATAAGATATGAATGGTGTAGTTTAGACTAAGAAGAGGGAGTGATGATGATGTGATGTTAAGGGAAATTAAAATTAAAAAGAAATCTAGTTCAGAATTATTCATGATTTGCAGACGATGTAGTAGCCTACTGATTTGGAGAAATAAAGAGAATTGGAAGATGCAAGCGAGAGAGAGAGAGAGAGAGAGAGAGAGAGAGAGAGAGAGAGAGAGAGAGAGAGAGAGAGAGAGAGAGAAAGAGAGAGTATAAAAGCGTTTCCAAATATTCAAATGATGGAAGAAAGGTTGTTGATGATTCATTCAATTATTAGGAAATAGACGTAAGTAATGGAAAAGGGAGGATTGAACATTAGATGAAGCAAGAAAAATATCTTTGATACGTGCGCAAAAGTTCTAGAAGGAAAATATCTTTGATACGTGCGCAAAAGTTTTAGAAGGAAAATATCTTTGATACGTGCGCAAAAGTTTTAGAAGGAAAATATCTTTGATACGTGCACAAAAGTTTCAGAAGGAAAATATCTTTGATACGTGCGCAAAAGTTTTAGAAGGAAAATATCTTTGATACATGCACAAAAGTTTTAGAAGGAAAATATCTTTGATACGTGCGCAAAAGTTTTAGAAGGAAAATATCTTTGATACATGCACAAAAGTTTTTAGAAGGAAAATATCTTTGATACATGCACAAAAGTTTTTAGAAGGAAAATATCTTTGATACATGCACAAAAGTTTTTAGAAGGAAAATATCTTTGATACATGCACAAAAGTTTTTAGAAGGAAAATATCTTTGAT
>NC_090746.1:43255810-43258310 GCF_036898095.1 Palaemon carinicauda | reverse complement strand
CCAAAACACGCGGATAAAAAACGCGCTATAAACTGTATAGATGGTTACTGCTAAACCTACGTATCTCCTGACGTCAAACTGGCACCAGTTTCCAGGGGAAACGGGGATCATTCATTTCCAGGCATGAAACTGGTTCCATTTTATCATCTAATATTCTCCCGGAATTGGGCGTTGGAAATCGCTCTTTTGGATCTCATTCTTTATGGCATTGATCTCTTGTATACTGTCTTCAAGGAAAGATGAAATCCAATGAAAATTTCAGCGAGAATTGCATGATTTCTTACATGTATATGACATACTAATCTAATTCATGTACATAAGATTATAAACCTTGTATAAACTATATATCCATCTATCTATCGATATAATTATCTCTATCTATCTATATATCATAAATGTACACTATATATAAAATCATTTTACAATTTAAAAAATAGACTGCAAAAACAAATGAACAGGATTTTTTTTTTACAATGAGGATTTGATATAGCATCCTTTAAAAGATGGTAATAGAAGGATGCTACTGTTACCAATCATTTCCGTCTGGTGTACAAATTAATTGAAAATAAAGTCATACAAGAAGAAACCCGACAAAGCAGATAGTAAAGCATCATACAAGCAAATCATAATCATTGTGTGCAGTTAGTATTCTTTAAAGAAATCATTGTCATTATATACTGAAAATGTTGATAATATAATAAGGAAGGATTAACAGATAGTTGTCCAGTTTTAAAGAGGACAAAATTAAGATTAAAAATTAAATAGAATTAGATTCAATATTTCTTTTAACAATATATATTTTTGGAAATACTATTCAATTGGGTTTTTCCAATCTATTCAATGGGTAGGATAATTCATATGAAGAAATAGAGCACTTATTTGTTATTTCGAACCATATTGTTTGATACTGATATTTAGTCGATATCCAGATCTATATAAATAATCGTTATTACGCTCTCTCATTGAATTCTGTAATTACACCAATCTTTCTATTTTTGTTGTGGGAAATTATTTATCTTTACATCCGTAACTGTTCCAGAGTTCTTAAAAAGAACTTTAGCTCGAATGCTTTTAGCTGTTTTTATGTAAGTAAAATATATATCATGTGACAGTGCTGATACATTTCCATTTCTTAAAGGGTCCAATTGTTATTGGAATACAATATATTTCAGTTTCGTTAAAGACTTTCCCTTCGCCATAATTTTTTACCAGATACACACATACATACATATGTATTGAAAAAATGTATATACTGTATATACATGCATATATCACATTCGTATATACGCATATACCTCTGTGAATTCTTTCCATATGTTATTATTGTTGTAGGGCTTATAGTTATCCACATTTTTCAGTCATTGTAGCAAGGAAATGTGCTATCTGTAACCCTGTTACAATTAATTCCTAGAGAGTGTCCAGAACATCATTCAACCTGAAGATTTATGCCTTGAAGGAAATATGTAATTCTAAAAGAAACTTGTCTTTATTGCCATCTAATTATGAATTCACTTACCTTAGAAAGGAGCTTTGTTTCACTTGTTCTTGATGAGGTTTAAGTTTATCACTAGGTAGAGGGTACAGGTGAACTTTTACTTGTAGCTGTAGGAAAGATATACTAAAGTAAAATTACTTTTAAGTAGGGTAAAACATCTGATGCACTAGCTGGTGATTGACCTAGTTCCATTGTTAGTTAAAGAGACAAGAAAAAAGATTTGAGAAAGAAAAAAAAAGTAATTTCTTTTTACTCACACTGAGAAGTGGTAGAGGAAGCACTTCCATCCCGTCGGGCCTCTCGAGGAAGTTATAGACGCGCCCCTGAAAGGTTGTCTTGACGGTCTTGCGCTCCTTCAGGACGTACCGGGTCTCCCAGATGGTGCGAGCATCCATGACGGATGCCACCAGACCTCCTGCAACGAGGGTTGGAGTTTCTGCAAGGTTCCAAACATTCATCGTATGTCTCGTTATCATCATCATTTTTCTTTCTATTTGTGTACAGTAATAGTAACTTTACTGAATGATAGTTAGTGTAGTATAGACGTTTCCAATAATATTGCAAATTATCATGATCTTTTTGTTGAAACTGATCAAATAAACCTCTCTCTCTCTCTCTCTCTCTCTCTCTCTCTCTCTCTCTCTCTCTCTCTCTCTCTCTCTCTCTCTCTCTCTCTCTCTCTCTCCATATTATTGCAAATTATCATATTTTTGTTAAAACGGATTAAGTAAACACTCTCTCTCTCTCTCTCTCTCTCTCTCTCTCTCTCTCTCTCTCTCTCTCTCTCTCTCTCTCTCTCTCTCTCTCTCTCTCTCTCAATATTTTTCTTCTTGATTTTACTGTGATTTGTAAATCGAAGGTATCACTGAGTGTGTCGTCATTCAGGACTGAATTATGCTTCCTGTTAGTTTTTATTGTTTTGTTCCTCGTTGCCGTATGTTGGGATTGGCTCGTGGATTAAAAATTGATGTCATTAATCTAGAGAATATCTAGAATAGCCTTTCA
>NC_090746.1:43248310-43250810 GCF_036898095.1 Palaemon carinicauda | reverse complement strand
CCGTCATTCTAAAAAACACAATGAATTAAGAAATTATCTCTCTCTCTCTCTCTCTCTCTCTCTCTCTCTCTCTCTCTCTCTCTCTCTCTCTCTCTCTCTCTCTCTCTCTCTCTCTCACACAGAAGTAAAATGAAACTGAAGTACAGAAAAAGGATCGATAAAATTTGTTTCTACTGGTAATGGCTTTAAAGTTTTCTGATGCTCTGTCAAAAAACTTAATCTCTTCACACCTACTTGTAAAGCCAATAAATGCCGATACAGAGGGGAAAAAAGGATATCGTAAGGTGGATTGGAAAAACTGGGCCAGTATGGATTTTAGAATTCCGTTGGATCTTCTGATTACCGTTTGGTCTTTCACAGACATGCTTATCCGTCTTTTACTAGACCAGATGAAAGAAACATCATCTACGAAAGCAAAAAAAAAAAAAAAAAAAAAAAAAAAATCTATACGAAATAATATCATTTAATTATACATGAGAGGAAAATATAGAGTAAAGTATTTCCTTCCCTTATAGGTTAATGGTTATACGTACCCGAAATGCCGAGCCGATGACAGCTGTTGAAAGGAATATGTACGGTCACTTGTAATAAACTTGTATCTCCCCTGATAGCTCAGTTGGTAGAGTCTTCGCATTTATGGTTTCGGCTGAGTGGCAAGAGTTCTAAACTCTCCCCAGTCAGAAGTTATTACCATAAAGCAATTCTAGTGGATATATATTCCCAAGGTAGATTTCGGAATTAAATGTCATTGTAGTTTATATATATATATATATATATATATATATATATATATATATATATATATATATATATATATATATATATATATATTAGAAAAGCATATAAATTCAATGAAAATTAAAAACCGAAGAGCGTTTGAAGACCTAACAAGAAAAAGGAGACATTTTGAAGCCTCAATACCAACGGATTGGAAAGACCCACTTCGAGGTTTCTGCTATGAAGAAATGAACGAGAAAGTGTATAGAAAACTCAAACAAAAGCATGACACGAAACTCAATGCATTGATAGAAAGTAGCCCGTGGACTGCAAACGTTAATCCAGAATGTGTGGTTAATCTGTTAAATAAAATTCTAGGTAAAAATGTGAAGTGTGCCTTGGGATACGGTTTAAATTTCTCGATGTCATCAAGTGCAGTGAATAGTGTAGAAATTACAATGGAGTGTGTAACCTGGAAAAATTCAGTGATATTTCTGTAGAAGAAGTAAATATGATTAAGGGTATTATATACAGCAATATGAAAAAACCAGTGGTTCCAAATTGCCCAAAAAGATTCAAGAGAGCAATTGCCGAATTGAAGCAAGATAGAAATATTAAACTGACAAAAGCCGATAAATCTGGAGCACTGGTAATCTTGAATAAAAATGATTATATAGAAAAAATGGAAAACCTCTTGAGTGATGAAAACACATACATGGAATTAAGAAAAAATCCAATTGAGCTTGTAAATAGTAATTACAACAAAAAAGTGAAAGAGTTACTAAAAGGGAATGAAGATCTGATAAAAAAGGTTTGTACAATATCACCAACATTGCCATATATGTATGGAACTATTAAAACTCATAAGCCAAATTATCCAGCCAGGCCAATAATTAGCTCTGTAGGTTCAGCAGCATATAAAATATCTAAGTACCTTGTGAATATCCTCAATCCTTTAGTTGGCACCATTTCATATTCAAATATAAAAAATAATGTAGACTTGATTAACAAACTGAATGAAGTACAGATTAACAGTACCTGTAGGCTTGTCAGTTTTTATGTAGTCTCACTATTCACTAAAGTACCTATTGATGACGTATTGGAATTTTTATCTGAAACCTTAGATAATAGACAATTGAATCTACCATTCTCCAAACACACTTTAATAGAATTAATTAAACTATGTATAAAAGATTGTAAATTTGAATTCAATGGGAGATTTTATGCACAAACATTTGGTATGGCTATGGGAAACCCTTTATCCCCAGTATTGAGCAATCTATACATGAAATTTTTTGAAAGCAGAATCTTAAATAATATCATACCTAATAATGTAGAATGGTTTCGATATATTGACGACATAATATGTGTGTGGCCAGGAAATGAAAATTTCGATAACTTTTTTCTTAGATTGAATAGTTTGGTACCATCAATAAATTTCACTATGGAGCTGGAGAATAATTGTACCCTACCTTTTTTGGACTGTCGCATACATAGATGTAACAATAGTCTCAAGTTTAGTGTATACAGAATGTCAACGAATATCTCGGCATATGTCCATTACTACTCAAACCAAGGCAACAAAATTAAGAAAGCTGTATTTACTTCTATGTTTTTAAGAGCATTTCGAGTCTGCAGCCCTGAATATATTGATGACGAAATAGATGGGATTAGAGCAATAGGTAAAAAACTAAAGTATCCTGAAATTGTGTTAGATGATGCCCTAAGAACAGCAAAAAAGACTTTTTTCGGTAATAATAACAGAAAAAAACTACAACACACA
>NC_090746.1:43213310-43243310 GCF_036898095.1 Palaemon carinicauda | reverse complement strand
TTGAGTAATGACGACGATAAAACTCAGCTCATTGAATTTATCTCGAGGGTTTGGTGCATGGAAGAGAATATACCGAAGGTAGAGAAGAAGAAGCTTATCTTAGTTTGTAAGGGCAATGCGTACAAACTCAAGGCAGACAATGAGAAGATGACTGCATTTCAAATTGAATCTCTTGACTCAACCCAGGAAGAGACTGATTCACGTGTCATTCTCTATTCAACCTATGCCAAAGATGAAGGATATAAATTTGTTCGGGTTCCAAGTTCAGACAGTGACATATTCTTCACACTTCTGTATTATGCTCCAAACTTAGGTGTGCAATTCCTTTTTGATACTGGCACTGGGAATAGAAGGCGATTCATAATTGTCAGAGAACTATCGAAAGGGTTCACACCAACTTACTGTGCCGCTCTCCTTGGTCTGCTTTCCTTGGTCTGCATGCATTCAGTAGATGCGATGTGACCAGTGCCTTTAAAGGAATTGTCAAGTTAAAACCGCTGCGAATTCTACAGAAATGCCCAAAGTACCAAGAAGTCCTCAGTTGCCTAGGGGAGTCATGGGATGTAACCGATGAAATATTTCTTGCTCCTGAGGATTTCACCTGCACCGTGTATTCTGCCAAAACTAGGACAAAGGAGGTTGACCAGCTTCGATACCAAATGCTCGAGTTAAAGTGCAGTGGGCAGTCGCTGGATTCAAAGAAGAATGTTGATCTTTCATATCTTCAGCCACCAATAGTGTCTAAATGAGCATATCAGGAGGTGAACTATCAGGTTGTGATATTGAAACGTGCCCATTATCCCAAACCTGAGGTCCCTCATCCAGCTGTGGATCATGGTTTGATAATGAAGGATGGAAATCTAGAACCCTGTTGGTTCAAGGGAACTGCACTTCCTACAAGTATGACTGATATACTTGAGACGATGGACGATGATGAGACGTCGGATGATGAAAGCCTTGATGAAAACAATGAAAGTGATGGCAATTTTGATGATGACTATGAAAGTGATGACAGTAGGTCCGACTTGGACTAAGAAAGTTTCAAGTAACAAGATAGTAGATTTCAGGGTCGAAGGACCAAGTTATTTCCAATAATTGCCTTTCCCTTAATTAAAAGTGGACCCAAAGGTACCCAAGTAGACTATCAAACTTTATACCTCGCATAGGTTGACTTTTTTCTGTAGGCCAAAGCAACACAGTGTGAATTTTCCCAATGAGGTCTTGCATCATATGAGTATATTGTACATTCATGTACAGTTTTATTGTATTTCATTCATGATTGTCGTAACCTTCAAATAAAGCATTTCTGTTGTTGATTTATGAGACTTTCCCCAAATTTACTGGCAAACTTGTTGAGACCACATTTATTGGATACTGTGATCTCAAAAACCTGGGTGAGGATACGAATGTTATCTCTCTTGCTGCATTCATGGAGGAGTTATAGCCAAGTCGAAATTACGGCGTCCAGAGTGGCGGCCATCTTGGATTTCAGCATGATGTAATTAGTTGACATTGTTGAGAATGCTTTTTTTGGATTCTCTGATCCCCAATACCTGGGAAAACACACCAAAATAATTTCCGTAGCCGCTCTATAAGAAGAGTTATGAGCTTTATCAGTTTTTACGATTTTGAGTAAAAAAAAAAGACAAATTTGAAAATTGACCTTTTTACATAACATCTCATTTCCATGATTTGGCCAATAAGTACACTTAATGGGTATCATTCTATTTCTTGAGGTCTCTAGAGATGAAATAAGGCAGAAAAAGTCATCAGATATTGGTCTGGCTGGTCCTGGGATTACATTTCTGCAGGTGCCTAAAATTTTCACTTGACCCCAAATTTGGTGACCTTTTGACCTCTGGTGACCTAATTATTAAATATAATTGCAAATTGTCTATGTTATCTGTTAGAGAGGCCCAAAGCAAACATTTTGATATGTCATTTATCTTTCTCTGACCATTCAGTCCGGAGTTATGCCTAATTTAGTTTCCCCCACCCCAAAATTGGCAGCGGCAAAATTTGATGATGTCATCAAGTAAAGTGGCCGAGGAGTAGTAGTGAATCCCTATTTTTTCAATGGGAACATTAAAAAAATGAAAATATGGATCAAATGCTACAACCTAAATTCACTTTTGTCAATTTTAAGGGGGGGGGGTGTGTGTGTGCAAGGTGAGCCCCCTCAGCCCACGGACTATAAAGAAAGAGTTGATTTTTGTCAGTGTTTAGAGTGTTTTTTGTGTGTATTGCAGGTAGATAATCGATAATATGTACGTATGTGCGATGGATACTATATGCTGTATATATTACTTCTCTATAATATGAAACATTTGGTTTTTAATTTTCTCATTTAAAAAAATCGATTTGACTAATTTCATGAAATCTCATATTTACTAGTAAAAATTTACTTGGACGTAAGTATGCACGTCGAAGTGAAACCTAATCAATAAAAAGACCCTTGGTTATCCCTGATGGGCTCACCTCTTCGTAGTAGATTTTACACGGGCAAGGTTGTTTACCTTTCTGATTGAGGGTGAATGAGTTGCCTAACAATAAATTTTCCCAAAAGTTGCAATCTTTCTTAGGTTTTCTTCAGATAAAAGAAACGAGTTGATGAATATTTATAAATTCATATGAATATCACACTAAATATGCACACAAATTCGTTGGATTTTTAGAAATGCACGAAAGTTGTGATTAAATTACACTATATAGTATCTTTCAATGGGAAACACCTGGATCCAGAGTCGCCCAAGTTGGCTATAAAATATACGAAAATAGCGGAAATTATAAGATCTTCGGATTTATAGGTTTATTACTCAAGTTATTTTAAATTTAAATCTATAACATGAAATATTTTATTCACATATAAATTATCTTCATAAATAAAGCACTAGAAATTTTTTTATTCTTATATTTTATCAAATAACCATGATAATATGAAGAGTCATAATTTACAAAATCTTTGTCAGCCCTCTGGTCTTCTAAATGTTATGACATTTTCAAACGCCTTATGTCGTATTTTTAATTAACAGATGGTTATTAGGTACAGAAAAAAATAATGCAGAAGTCAACAGGACATAATTCTGTACCACATAATTCAAGTTACATAATATATAGGGCATAGAACGGATAAATCAGAAACAGCTATCGATTGAACGATATCAATATAAATTTTCAAAACTTCTTTTGCTTTTCAAACTGGAGCGAAAACAGTGATTTTTCATTGACCATATAATCACATCACAGTTTATCTAATTATCTATACATAGTTCGATAAATGTAGAGTTTATTGTGATATTTTTTTAGTATATGTTTCAATTGTTTGAAAAGACATTAAATATCACCCTAATTATTCTTTTTCCACTTCCAGGTAATATCTGTTTCATATCAGTAACCCTTACTAATGCGCAATGTCATTTGATTAGAAAAAATATCTCTACAAATAAAACTCTCCCTGCTCCAGCGCCAAAAATTAACTTGTAGCTTATATCGACCCAGGGTCGGATTTGGGGGGTGGGTGGGGGGGATGGGGGGGGGGGGGGGGTTAAGGGCCCCGGGCGACCCATCAAGAGGGGGCCTCCCACCAATTTAAACAATACATTTTGATTTCAGAAAATTAGCATCGTAGTCATAACTAAACGTGTATCAGTACCATGCAGTCAAGTTCCTGAAGGTTTTCCTTTCTTTTGTTGCCATGCAATTTAGTCCATTAAACTCTCTTGCGACAATAAGAGAAAATTGGTCCAGCTGTGCAGTGTTGCCAGATTGCCAGAAAAATTTGGATTTTTCCAGATATTTGGTGTTCTATCCAGATAACCAGATCCTTTTAATGAAATTTCCAGATTTTCTTTGAATTCATCAAGAAGTTTATCCACATTTCCAGACTTGAGAGAGAGAGAGAGAGAGAGAGAGAGAGAGAGAGAGAGAGAGAGAGAGAGAGAGAGAGAGAGAGAGATGCAACAAACTGTAATGACCATCTGGCAGCCCTGGATGTTAGTGGCACTTTGAGCGTACTGTGATCCATAACGGCTGAGGTTTGGAGTGAGTTTTGTTGTTGTTTAACGTATTTAATGAAATTCTAGGCCTCTTATCAATAGTATCATATGTTCATGAATAAGCCAGGCGTTCGTTGGTGAAGTACTGAGTACCGAAATATGTTGTATTGTGATGAATCCTATTGGTAAAATAGTTTTCCATCCCCAGAAACGTTCGTTTCGGTTCATATTTATGTAAAGCAAGGGGAAAATCCATGGTTTGGAGACTAGAGTATATTCAGTGTTTTAGATTGCATGACTGTGCATTTTTTTGCGTATTAATGCACCAATTATTGAGGTGGGAGGCGAGTGTGTGTTCACAGAGTGTGTGTTCCTTTTCGTATTTTATATTTTATTCTTACATTTTTTAGAGTCATTCACTATTTAGTCATATTTTAGTTTAATCAGGCATTCCAAACCTATTACTAGCCAAGAAGTCATAAGGGGCAAGGAGCATGAAGGAAAGATGAGGGGAGAGACACAAACGAATTAGGATATTTACTAAAATATTGAGAAATTATGAAAGTTTTCTCTTCCTTTATTATTATTACTGACATAGGCAATAGGCAATCAATATATTACTGGAAGTTTCGAAAGTTTTTTGTTAATTTGGTTAAATTTTCAATATTTTGGTGAGTATGGTCATTTCGTGTTTTTTTTTCAGATTACAATTTACTAACATATAGAGCCATGGACAATCGAGAAGGAGACATATAGGCACCGCAAAAGAAATTGGGAGTCTGGGGCTTCAAAAGGACGTAAAGCAAAGGAAGCAATAACAAAATTAGAAGAAGAAATGTGAAAGATTAAAAAATTGGACCAGTTCTTCACTGTTCAACATCCACCAAGACAAATGTCAGGAAAGAGTAATGAGCTTACAGAACCTGATCAAGCTGCGGAAATGGTTAACCAAGCCACTGATCCTGACAAGGAAAAGGCAGAAATAGTAATGGAGAAGATAAAGAAATGGAGGCTGATAGTGACACACCTCTTTCAGAAGCGGAAGTTGAGGGCCCACCAAGGGGCAATGACATTGGACTTTGGCCATCCATTATTTTGGTGCAGATGCGTAAATACTGGCTGAAAAGGGGAGTATTAACTGTTAAGCCCTGTGATGAAAGATTGTTCTCAACACATTCGAAGTAGCAAACTAGAAAGGATGGTAATCCAAGAATGTGTACACTTGGGCTCTTCCGCCATCAAAATCATAATGGGGAAGTCATAATAAGAAACTGGCTATGCTTCTCTCCCTCACAGGGATGTGTTTACTGTTTTACGTGCAGACTGATGACCTTAGAAACAAAAAAAATCTGAGTCTTCTCTGCTCTCATCCACTGGATTCTGTGATTGGAAACATTCACACGAACGTCTAAGAAATCATGAGCATTCAGCAGGACATATAAAGGCTACAGTTGCTTTCAATAGTAGGCTAAAAGCAATTGGACTTGTGGATATAGAACTGACACAACAGGTTGAACACCTTGAACAGTATTGGAGATCAGTGTTGAAACGAGTAATTAGTGTTATTCACTTCATTGCTAAGCGGGGCTTAGCATTTCGAGGAGATAAGGAGTTTGTTGGTTCACCTAGCAATGGAAACTTTCTAGGTATTCTTGAACTTATTGGCCAGTATGATGACTTTCTCGCTCAGCATATCAAAACTGAAGCTAATCGTGGAAAGGGTCACACAAACTATTTGTCATCTACAATATTGGAAGAGTTTATCAGCATAATAGGTGAGCTACTCCTCAGAGAAATTATTTCCAGAGTTAAAAAGTCAAAACATTACTCAATCTTTGGACTATACACCTGATGAAGCCCATGTTGATCAACTGACCATTGTATTGAGGTACATGGAGAAAGATAGCCTTGTGGAGCGCTTTGTAACCTTTATGGTAAACAAGGGGCATGGTGCTGAAGATGTGTTCAATGCTTTGATGGAATTTTTAAACACACACGACCTGGCTCTTAGAAACTCCCATGGACAAAGCTATGACAATGCGTCAGCAATGAGTGGTAAGTACAATGGTCTTCAAGCTAAAGTGAGAGAGAAGAACAATCTTGCATCCTGGATTTCTTGTACAGCACATTCTCTTAACCTGGTTGGTAAAAATGCTGTAGAGTGATGTTCAAGTGCTATACATTTCTTTGACTTCCTCTAAAAGCTGTTTGTCTTTTTAACAATTTCAACCCATCGGTATCAACTTCTGGATGAAGCTTTAAAAAAAAAACTGATTCTTCATTGACCCTCAAATGTGTCACAACAACGCGCTGGTCCTGCGAAGCTGATGCAACTAGAGCTCTTAAGCATAATTATGAGCAGATTAAGGAGGTACTTAAACATACTGTCGATGACATTGAAGAAAAAAGGTGTGTACGCTGTGAAGCAGAAGGACTGTTAAAACAGATGAATGAGCTTGAAACAGGAATTTACACCACCTTCTGGAATGATATTCTGCAAAGAACAGATGCAACTAATAAAACTCTACAACACGCAAAACTTGATCTAAATACTGCTGTGGCATCACTGAATAGCTTGAAGGAATATATTACATCAAAGCGTGACTCCTTCCTTACTTATGAAAAAGAAGGTTAACAGCTGTTTCAGTCTGGATCAGCGTATAAGGCAGAAGCGCCGCAATGTGCGTCTTAACCCACTGGATTATGGGCATGCAGAAGAAGTGCAACTCAGCCCTTCTGAAAAATACAGAACATAAACTTTCTTGCCTATCATTGATCAGTTTATATCTTCTCTTGGTCAACGTCTGGAAGCATACAAAGAGATATCAAGTAAATTCAGTTTTTTTAGACATCTGCAAAGGCTTTCTTCAGATGAACTTTGCAACTTGAATATAACATTTAAGGAGGAACTGTGCCAGTTTGTCACATTTCCTAATATGTATTGTACAAGGGTGTGCAGGACACTTTCCCAAACATAGAGATAGCTCTACAAATATACCTTGTCCTAATGGTGACAAACTGTAGTGGGGAGCACTCTTTCTCAAAGCTATAGTTAATTGAAAACAGGTTACGGACATCTATGACACAGAAACGTCTGGTAAATCTGACTATGATGAGCCTCGAATCAGACATCTTCTGTGAACTGGACTCCAACGAGATCATCAGTAAATTTGCAATGAAAAAATCAAGAAAAGTGTCAAGAAAGTAATCCTGACTTTACATGCAACTCCCTATGAAAGAATGGGCTATTATGTTATGTGATAGTTACATTATTATATTCATATGAATAACTGTAATTGTATGGGTAAAAGAAAAAAAAATATACTGTAGTAAGAAAAACTTATGCCTATTTTGTTTTGAAGTTATGCATATCGAATAATCGAAAGAATAGTCCCATTGTATTTAATTTTGAATTTATGTAGAGTGATAATCGGAAGAATAATCCCATTGTATTTTATTTTGAATTGATGCATACTCATAATCGGAAAAATATTCCAATGTATATTTCGAACTTATGCATATTGATAATCCAAAAAAATTGCCCCATCGTATTTTATTTTGAATTCATGCATATTCATAATCGGAAGACTAGTCCCGTTGTATTTTATTTATAATTTACGCATATTGATGATCGGAAGAATAACCCCAATGTATTTAATTTGAATTTATGCATATTGATAATCGCATGAATAGTCCCATTGCATTTTATTTTGAATTTAGGCATATTCACAATTGGAAGAATAGTCCCGTTGTATCTTATTTTGAATTTATGCATATTCATAATTCGAAGAATAGTCCCATTATATTTCATTTTGAATTTTTGCATATTCATGATCACAAGAACAGTCCCATTGTATTTAATTTTGAATTTATGCACAGTGATAATCGAAAGAATAGTCCCATTATATTTTATTTTGAATTTAAGCATATTCATAATCGGAAGAATAGTCTCATTGTGTTATTTCCTAAATAAAACCAACCTAATTAGTATTGCTCTATTTTGGCCATTAGATTAATTAGACTATAGTTTGTGGTGTATGCAATGGGAGTTGGAAAGAGGGACTCCCACCAGAGTTGGCCCCAGGCCTCCGACCAGGAGGCCAGCTTAATCCCTCCATGTATCAACCACTGGCGATTCACCTCAAGGATCGCAAAAAGTTAAAAACTCCTCCTTTGCAAGCTGTGAATAATTCAAGAGAGATGAGGGTATCCCTGTTTAACTCTTTCAATCAGAACATTTTCACTATCTTCATGTAGTTTTAGGATTACTGTACTTCCTATATAGATATCTTCAAGCGTTCTAACATAAGATTCTTCTATTCCCAGTTTTTTGAAGGGTTTTCATTACTGCTGATGTTTCGACGGAATCAAATGTTTTCTTCAAGTCCATAAATGTTTCCTCTTCTTAAGTCTTAACAATCTCGCTTATTTTCATAACTTGAGTCTACATTCATTCAGTAGGGCTTATTTGAAATTAGATTTATCTTGGAATATTCTTCTACCTAGAAATGAATAAGTATATATCTGGTTACTCATCTCGCCATTATATCTATCAACTTACTCTTCCATCTACTCTGTACTAACCATTAATCTTAGAAATTTTACCGCACCATTTAATTTTTTTCCGAGTTTATATATTAGTGGTCGTCTCTGGATATTATGAATTTCCAACAATCAAGCCCTATCTCAAGAAAATCTCAACCAGACTTCCATCATCATCATTTACTTTAGGACTCCATAACTACCTTTGCTTCTTTGGCATATGCTTTCACGTTTATCAGTTAATAATTTAATTTATTTCCCTTTCCAGGGAATGAGATTGCTGTATTGAACCATCGTCCACGGTCCACCCAACTCCACGTGAGTACGTTGTGACAATCCAACTCCTCGTGAAGCACTTTGTGACTTAATTAGAATATAGCTATCTGTTAAGCTCCCGTTTTTATTAACTTTTTATGAAATTCTAATGTAAATATAACTTATTGTCGGTATTCCCTGTCTTATTGCCGACTGGCGACCTTGTTCATGCCCTGAGAACTATAGCAAGGCCAGACTCACAAGGCCGGGCGTAACAAACTGGTGACCTTGCCAGGATTCGCTAAGATAGTAATTTCAATTTATTGTTAATTAAATAAAAAAATCCCCCCTTTCTGTCTTTAGCAAAGAGACGAATCTCAATTTCATTTAAAGTAAATTCTTTTACCACTGGAGTTGGAACTGTGGAAGAAAACACCCAAAGCATTTTATTTCTCTTGTTAAAATCTTGTTTATTTGTGTGTGTGTTTGCACCATGAACCCTTTTGTTTTTAAAAACCACATGGTAGGCTTCAGTTCCGTTGTTCAGCAGGATAGTGTGACGGTGCCGAGAGAGAGTTGTGAACTCAAAGGCAGGATGCAATCAACTGAGTTGTTTATTAAGGAACACTCTCCTTTATATACAAAACCTCAAGGCAACAGGACATAACATGTTGGAGAGACAGACAATGTCACAGAGCAAAACCTGAGACATGATCATTCAGGTTCTTTTTAGTGCGAGGGAAGAGCGCAGATACAAGCATAACATATACAAAAGGAATTATGTACAATTGTGTGACACACAGTTGGTACATGGCTCCTCCTCTAAAAATGACATACTGAACATGTTAAATAGGTGCCCTGAATCTGGAGAGGTAGTAGTAAAAACTGCGCCGATTAGCAGCAGTGAGTGACTGTGGAAGTCGGTGGTTGGGGTGCGAGCGAGTGGTGGATGATGGGTGGCTGTGTTGCCGCTCCGGCTCGTCACGGGGTAGGCGAGTGTGTCCTACGGCATTCATAGGCGTGTGTGTCCTACGGCATTCATAGGCGTGTCCTACGGCATTCATAGGCGAGTGTGTCCTACGGCATTCATATGCGTGTGTGTCCTACGGCATTCATAGGCGTGTCCTACGGCATTCATAGGCCTACGGCGTTCATAGGCGTGTATGTCCTACGGCATTCATAGGCGTGTATGTCCTACAGCATTCAAGTCAGCTTCGGTTGAAGTTGAATAGGTGTTCTCTTCGTCACGAGTGGAGGCGTTGATGGAGGTTTTGAAGGTCATGAAGTGGCTGTCCATAAGGGCACGAAGCAGGTTCACCTCACGAGGAGAGCTGTCTGCGGCAGGTTGCAGGCGAGTGATACTGGTCATTTTCCCGAGGGTGAGCGAAGCCCTTTGGTCTCCCAACGGTTGTTGAGAGAGCTGAAAAGGCGTTGCTATACGGGCGGCTGGCGACGGCGAGTACTGCTGCAGAAGGTATGCGTTGACAGCGTCATAGTAACGGTGAGAGGTGGAGGGTGGGGGAGGCGGGAGGAGCGAGTCACTCCGGGGTCACCAATGTGACGGTGCCGTGAGAGGGTTGTGAACTCAAAGGCAGGATGCAATCAACTGAGTTGTTTATTAAGGAACACTCTCCTTTATATACAAAACCTCAAGGCAACAGGACATAACATGTTGGAGAGACAGACAATGTCACAGAGCAAAACCGGAGACATGATCATTCAGGTTCTTTTTAGTGCGAGGGAAGAGCGCAGATACAAGCATAACATATACAAAAGGAATTATGTACAATTGTGTGACACACGGTTGGTACAATAGCCAACCGTCTGTAACGAATTTGCCTCTTGTTCATTTTGAGTGGTGGTTGTCACAGTGATGAATATTCATTAAACATATTGTGCCTTAAGTGAGTGTTTTATTTTGTGTAAAAGAACAAAAAGTGAAACTTTAGAAATTTTAGGAAAGCATAATAGTCTAAGCATGTGTTGATTTCCAGTGAGACCTAATTTCTGCGTAGGGCAATGGCAAGAACACGTTGCATTCCTTGTTATTCCAATTTTCTTTAATAGTTAGTGGTATTTAATTTAGTTTTAGTAATATTTAATGGGATATTATTTTTTATGTACATCATTTAAAAGGGATAATTCTTGTATGATTGTGTTAAAATTGTTAACCCAAAGATAAATGACTTGCGATATCACATTCAATTTAATATTTTTTCAGTCTGAGTATACAATCATGTAGATAAAATATTTGGGAAGGGTAATTTCTTTAACTAATTTTTTTTTTTTTTGTAAAAGGAAAATATGTAAAGGGGCTGATTTTCTTAAAGAAGCATTAAGCAAACTCAGTGACATTGTTTGTTTTATCTAATTTATTATACTTTAAGTATAAATACAAACTTTGCTTTTAAGTCACAGAGTTGCAAGAACGTACCCACACATTTTTACAAATCCATTTTTTTATGTCTAGCATAAAGGATCCCTCATAGGTGTGATTCCATTTTGTTTTACATCTAGCATAGAGGATCCATCATAGGTGTGATTCCATTTTTTTACGTCTAGCATAGAGGATCCCTCGTAGGTGTGATTTCATTCCTTTTAAGTCTAGCAAAGGTCGGTCCTTCATACGTGTGATTCTATTTTTTTTTTCCAGCATAGAGGATCCCTGGTCGTAGTGATTCCATTTCTTTATGACTAGCATAGAGGATCACCTATAGTTGTGATTCCTTTTTTTCTTATGACTAGCATAGAAGGTCACCCATAGTTGTGATTCCATTTTTTTATGACTAGCATATAGGGTCAGCCATTGTTGTGATTCCATTTTTGTATGACTAGCATAGAGGGTCACCAATCGTTGTGATTCCATTTTCTTATGACTAGCATAGAGGGTCACCCATCTTTGTGAGTCCAATGTTTTTATGACTAGCATAGAGGGTCACTCATGGTTGTGATTCCCTTTTTTTTATGACTAGCATAGAGGATCACCCATTGTTATGATTCTATTTTTCCATGTCTAGCATAGACGGTCATCCATAGTTGATTCCATTTTTGTTTATGTTTAGCATAGAGGGTCACCCATAGTTGTGATTCCAGTATCTTTATTTGTAGCATGGAGGGTCACCCATAGTTGTGATTCTATTTTTTGTTGTTTAGCATAGAGGGTCACACATAGTTGTGATTCCATTTTTTTATATATTGTTAATTGTTTTGGGTGCATTGCAACCAGACAGCCTACGTGCCCACCCATTGGCGTACTCCCTGTTTTTTAAGTAAGGCTGTTGTTTAATAATTTGCGAGGTTTGCTATTCAGCCATAGGGCTCTCCTGAGAGATATTTCTTACAGCCAGTGTACATTTTGCCCAGCTCCATCTTTATCTTTTCTTCCGTGAGACTTTTGTATAGGCTAGAGCGTCTTCCCATCCGTGTAATTTCTTGCACGGTCAATGTCATACCTTGATCTTGTCGCAGTCTCCACAAGAAATTAGCAAAATGACTGCTGCTCAGATCAGAGCGTTTGTGGATTTGGCAGAACGACAAGGCTAGGAGGCAAAGTCCTTGCGAAGGTTTGTGCGGGTACTCAGGAATGAAGCCAATGCCCGGAGAAGAACAGAACAAAAAAAGATGCGGTAAGAAAGAGGGAGAGCAGATGAATTAAAGAAGCGGGTAATGGGCATTTGATTAGCCCAGCTCAATAACTTACTACCTCAACCCAATGCGGCCAAAGTCCAGCAGGACAACTGCAAGGAGGTCCAATGCATTGAAGGAGTCACCAAATAACTCCCTACAGTGGAGTTCAAGGTAACCACAACCCAGCGTAGTAAGAAGTGTGGACGAGGGGCAGCCAGTGATCTCGGATATGAGGGCTACGACTTGTTCTTGGGTCAAGAGCCCATGAACGGCGTACAGGGAGTGCCCTTCAGCTGTATGAAGGCTGACATGCCGGAGCCCAAAACTGTGAGGACGCGATCTACAGGGGAAGACGACTGGCTAGGTATCATTGACCTTGGTGAGGTAGCTTGGCTATGCGAGGAGACCCAAGAGTCTTCCTTCTCCAGCAGTGAGCCTGAGCCTCATACGCCAGTAGTTAATTCTGGTGAAGGTGTGCTGTTTTCCACCACAGGGAATAGGGCTATTTCCAGCACCATGCCAGAGGTTTCAGAGGAGGGCCAGGAGTCTCCCCCTTCCAGCAATGAGTCTGAGCCTCGTACTCTAGAAGTCCATTCGGATAAAGCTGTACTAGTGACCACACTGGTGATAGGGCTGCCTCAACCACCAGGTCAGAGGTCTCAGAGGAGGCAAAAGAGGAAACACCCATCATTCCGGAGACCCTAAGGAGCCAGACAGAGCCCATCAAATTTCAGCTGTTGGACAAGACACTTAAAAGCTGCAGGAAAGCTGCCTATTTGGCTGAAGTAGATATGATTAGGATGGGGTGCTCCTCAGAATCACCTGAGGCCCTTACGATCCTGCTGAGGCCCAGCACCAGCATGTAGTTGTCCCCTGTAATTCCCACATGTTGGCGCTACGAATGGCCCATGAAGGACTGGGAGGGCACTCTGGGGTAAAGCGCACAACCCAACTGTTCCAGCCTCATTTCTTCTGGCCGGGCTTGCAGAATAGTGTTAAGGTTTCCATAACTTCCTGCTATCCGTGCTAAGTTGCTAGTAACCCAAACCAGGTAGTGCCGAGGGATCCTCCCCAACTCGCTCCATCAGCAGGTATTCTTTTCCCTTTGTTGGTGGAGTGTGTAGGTTCCCTGACCCGGAGTAAGTGCGGAAATCGCTTTCGATTAACAATGATCGATCGTTTCACGCGCTGCCTCGAAGCTGTGATAACTAGGTGTGCCAGTGCCTATCATGCTAACCACGAGTTTCCCCTGACCTTCCTAATGGACCATAACACTCTAACCTACTTGACTGAGCTACGTAATAAGAATAAAGGGCTCATGAGGTGGGGCATAGACCTCCAGAACTACAACTGGAAGGTCAAGCGTCTAAAGACCTCAGATGAGAGAGTAGCAGATGTGTTCTCCCGGAATTAATGTCCAATGCACAGTGCTATGTCCATAACATAGCCATCGTCAGTAGGTTAATCTAGGTTGTATGAAAAAAATGTTAATTGGCCTTGGTGTCTCCCCAGGTAGATAAACTTGAGGAGCCATCTTGGCCTCATTAGTTACATTTAATTTATTTCTTTTGATTTATTTTGTCATTTGCATATTATAATCTGTCAATTTGCTTTAATTTTCATGTGTCCCACTGCACTAGGTCACTTAACTTTAAGTATTATTGCATTTTTTATTTTTTAGTTGTTGCCTCACAACCAGCATGCTTACTTCTATGTGGCAGTTAAAGTTAATATAAAATCAAAGTAAAGTAAAATTATGACCCTAGTTGCAGCTTAGAAATTAATTCATTATCGTAGTGAGACTCTCTGAGGGAGGAGTCGTTAAGGCTAGTGGCTTCAGACCTTGCTTACAGAGTTCTTATCCTGTTTTAGGACAAAATCTTTGCTATAATGGGGGCCTGTTATTCATGATGATCATTGCACTTTTTTTTTTTCAAACAAACGGCCCCGCCAGCAAGGACTGGTTGACATACCACAAGCGTTGGGACCCAACCCAAAGCCTCACCACCTGTCCAACCATCCTATACCACTTTACTCCTCTGAGGTCTCATTTCAAACATCTTCAAAGCACATGTGGCCGCTCAACGCCGCCATAACGGGATCCCAGGAGAAATCAGGAGGGAGATGAGTTGGGAAGGGTTTTTGGGAGACGAAACCAAGGCCGATGACCATTGGGACAGCGGTCAGGCCAATAACAATCCCCCCCCCCTCCATTAGGAGGATCCATGGTTAAATCGACCTAGGAACACATGGGCATCCTTCTTTGCGCTCCAACCACCATCGGAGCAGGATCTGTGACACGTTCTCCACAAGGGAGGAAACAGAGTCCTTTTTATCAAGGTAAGGTGTCTGTACCTTGAGATCCTCATCATCCTTACCCAGCCTTACACCTCTTTCCCTTATCACATCCCATCTTTTCCCTTTATCCTTAAAGAAAGATCCTACCCACTGAATCTTTATTATCCTAACCTGTATATCACAGCCACATGTGCTGTTTGCTCCTAACCTTAAATAATTCACCCTGTGATAGTGTTAATTCCCATGTGATAGTGTTTGAATTCCTAAGTTTTGCACTTTTATTTTTTTGTTTAAAAGTTTTAACCACACGACTTCATTGGGTTCCCAGCCTGTAGAAGTAAGTGATAAGTTGATATTTTAATTTATCCTTTCCAGGGAATAAGATTGCTCTGCTGAACCATCGTCCACAGTGCACCCAACTCCACATGAGCATGTTGTGACAATCTAACTTCCCGTGAAGCACTTCGGGGCTTAATTAGAATATAGTTATCTGTTGAACTCCCCTTTTTATTAACTTTTTATTAAATACTATTGTAAATATAATTTATTGCCAGTATTCCTTATCTTATTGCCGACTAGCGATCTTACCATTATTTTTGTTCATGCCTGATTTTAAACCAAAGCCAGACTCACAATCCCGGGCGTAACAATATATATATACATCTATATATATATATATATATATATATATATATATATATATATATATATATATATATATATATATATATATATATATATATATATATATATATATATATATATATATATATATATATATATATATATATATATATATATATGTAAATATATATATATATATATATATATATATATATATATATATATATATATATATGTATATATATATATATATATATATATATATATATATATATATATATATATATATACATATATAGATATATATATATATATATATATATATATATATATATATATATAAATATATTTATATATATATTTTTATATATATATATATATATATATATGCATATATATATATATATATATATATACATATATATATATATATATATATATATATATATATATATATATATATGTATATATATATATATATATATATATATATATATATATATATATATACTGTATATACATGTATATGTATATGTATATATATATATATATATATATATATATATATATATATATATATATGTATATATATATATATATATATATATAGAGAGAGAGAGAGAGAGAGAGAGAGAGAGAGAGAGAGAGAGAGAATATATATATATATATATATATATATATATATATATATATATATATATATACATACATATATATATATATATATATATATATATATATATATATACATATATATATATATATATATATATATATATATATATATATATATATATATATATATATATACTCTATATATATATATATATATATATATATATATATATATATATATATATATATATAGATAAATATTTATATATATACATATATATATATATATATATATATATATATATATATATATATATATATATATATATATATATATATATATATATATATATATATATATATTTATATACACACGTATGCACACATCAATTCCAATAGAATTCCTAACAGTGATAGGTGTAAAATGACAAATTTTTAGATAATTTTTATTATTCCCATACAAATACAAACCTGTAGTTATTTATGTGGATTATCTTCCGGCGAAGCTGGAAGGTACCCATTACACTAAAAGTGCGATGTGGCAACCCTGCCTGACCACTTGAGCTGGGGGTTACCCAGCTGCCTCTATATATACTCTCATAGCTGTGAGCTATGTCAATTTTGATTGGTTGGTTGCGGGACTTCTTGGCACAGGTTCTGGCGGGCCATTTACCAAACCTTATGCTATTTTTGTGAATGACTCACTCTTAAGATGTTACAAGTCCTAATTCTGGGATGGATATTGACACGGTTTTACCTAGTACATTATATGATTGTGGTCTAGAGAAAACTTTTACACCTCAATAAACATACAAAGTGAGCATGATAGCGCCCTAAGGAAGTCCTAGTCCTAAGATCTATGTACGTTTTGTATGAACACATTCCAAGTTTATATAGGAATTATAAAGCAACAGGTATGTGGATAGTATATAGATTTATGGCTATACTAGGCTACACAAGGGAATCGATAATTACCTGCAGAGGTTGAAGCCAGCATGTAGAGGGACCCATGGTGCCGTACCCCAAGTGAGGGAAGATGACGAAAGGAAAGCCACACTTGCTCTCATTCATACCAATGGTAAACAATGCCCGCAACCAACTACTACTTGTCCAACAAGTAGCCTAAGGTATTCTTATACCACTTGCTGAGCAGCCACCAGAGGACCGATAGTAAACATATCGAATCTCTTGTGAGTTACGTCTTATAAATAGTGGGCTGTAAAGGTATTTAAATGTTTCCACACGTTCGCCTGAAATACCTGCAACGCGAAAAAGGTGCGTTTGAATGCCAGAGACGTACTGATGCCCCTGACATCATGGTGTCTAGGTTGTTGAGCTGGAGTAGGATCAGGGACCAGGCATATCCAGGATGAAATTGTATTTTAAGTGATCTTCCTCTTAACCCTACCAGAGCTAACAAAAAATGATATTAGTCGTGGCGTTTAAGATAATATCCGAAATTTCTCACTGGGCACAGTAACAATAGATCTGGGTCATTGGTTACAGAACGTATACTCATAATTTGAAAGGGTCGAATCTAGCGCCCAGTAACCCCAGATTTTGAGGCTTGGCAAAAAACTCAGGTACAAAGCTAAGTGTCACCTCCCCCATCCTCTTGAATGGGTGATGTCATATGAGAGGCCATGAAGTTGACTGACTGTCTTTGCTGAGACTAAAGCAAACAGGAACACCGTCTTCAAAGTGTTATTTCAGTCAGTTGCGTGGTGCAATGGTTCATTGGGAAGCCCTTTTAAGGACCTTAAAAAGCGAACCACGTTCCAGGGAGGAGGCCTTCTCTGACAGAGGTCAAGTGATCTCATAACTCCGTATGAGTAGAAAAAGCTCCAATAAAGAAGAAATAATCACTCCTTCCAGTTGGGGCTCAAGGCTGAATGATAGACTTTCACTACTGAGACTGAAAGGAGCTTTTCCTCCTGAAGGTATACAAGGAACTCCATTATTACGGGGATAGAAGCATCGAGAGGAGAGATATTCCTTCCACGACAATAACCATAGAAGACTGTCCATTTTGCCTGGTGCACAGATGCTGAAGACTTACGCAGATATTTGGGTATTCTCTGTGCAACATTTTGTGAAAAGTCCTTCTGAGAGAGGAGACGCTGGATATTCTCCAGGCCTGAAATTGAAGCAACCGCATGGTTCTCTGTGAGATGTTTGCATGTGGTTGTTTGAGTAGATCTGGTCGTGGAGGGAGTTCACTCAGTAGATCTACTAGTAATTGCAGGAGGTCTGGGAACTACTCTGCATGATGCCATATTAGAGCTACATTAGGTTTTTGGATGCTCTGGTCTTGATGAGCAATCTTCTCATAAGACAGAACAGAGGAAAGGCGGACACATCGTTGTCGAAATGCATCCTGCCATAGAACCTGAGGGTCCGGGACTGGAGAACAGTACAGCCGAAACTTGCTATTCAGAGATGTTGTAAACAGGTCTACAGGTAGGGAACCCCACAAAGTCAGGACTTTATTTGCTATCAGAGGATTCAAAGACCATTCGGAGCCTAATAGCTGAGTCGCCCTGCTCAAATTGTTCGCGAGCACATTCCTCTTGCCTGGAATGAAGCGAGCTGATACAATCACTGAATGTTCTTCTGACCATCAGAGAATTTCTACTGTAAGATGGCATAGAGGCTGCCACAAGGTACCACCTTGTTTGTTTATGTAAGCCAGTACTGTGGTATTGCCACTCATCAACACCACCGAATGGCTGCCAATAACAGTTGGAAATGAAAAAAGATTAAGGTATGCTACTATTATCTCTAGGAGATTTGTGCTGGTACCTTTCTGACTTTGACTAGAGGCTGTATATTGTGTGATGCAGTAAGTGGGGCCGCCATCTTTCTTTTGATGCATCTGTAAAGAGCATCAAGTCCAGAGGAGGACGAGAATATCTCTACCTCTGCGAAGAATTTCGTCTGCCACCCACCAAAGTAGGTCTGTCATTTGTTCCTGAGTAATTGGAACTTGAATATCTGGTGGATCTGAGTGTTGGTTCCACACAGACTTCAGCTGCAATTGCAGGGATCTTATCCTGAGGTGGCCATTTGGAACTAGATGGAGGAGAGAGGTTAGGTGACCTAACTGACTCAACCAATGAAGGGCTGGTAGATTTTCCTATCTGAGGAAGGGTGATGCCACTACTCTCAGCCTGTGTACTCTTTTGTCTCCTGGGAAGACTTTCTGTTGGACGGAGTCTATTATCATACCAAGGTACAGTATACCAGTCTCTGAGAAGGATGTAGTGATGACTTTTCGAGATTTATCAAGACTCCCAGATACTGACAAAACTCGAAAAGCATGTCTGCCAGAACCAGTCAATTGTCTGGATATCGGAGGAGACGAATGCCGTTTGTGTGAGCCAAAAGATGACACTAGGGCGATCACTCTGGTGAAGACCTGAGGTGCTGTTGTGAGACCGAAGCAGAGAGCCTTTAACTATTATACTCTGTCCTCATATATGAATCTGAGATACTTCTTTGAAGACAGTTGGATTGGGATCTGGCAGTATACGTTCTTGAGATCTAGAGTGAACTTGATGTCCCTTGGTTGAACCGCCTGGATGACCATGTCTGCCATCCCCATCCTGAACTCAGTCTGTTAAACAAACTTCTTTAGGGGAGAGAGATTGGCAGCTGGTCTTCAGCCTTCAGTCGCACTTTTCCCTAGAAAAATTCGACTGTAAGACCCGGAGACCCATACGCAGCCTCTTGTGGAGCGCCCTTCTGCAGCATGATCTGGACTTCGACCTGGAGGGCCAGCACCTTTCTGGATCCCTTCCCAAAGGACCTTAAGTGTACTGGTTCTTGAGTTAGAAGAGGGAGAGATTGAATGAACCGGACGCGATACTCTATGGCAACCACTTTTATCATTCAGAGATCTGCCGCGTAATGCTGCCACCTCTGCCATAGCCACTGTAGGCATCCTTCCACAGGTGGTAGGTGATAAGGATTGCCATTCCTAGCGGAGTGTCACTTCGACCAATCCCTTTCGCTTCCTCTTTCCTCTGAAGGACTTGTCGCCTTTCTGGCCTTTGGACTGAAAGGGACGTCTGGACACCTTAGTAGGTCCTGAAGACCAAGAAGTTGAGGGCTTAGAAGCAGCCTGTTGATTACATGAAGACTAGGAGGGTCTGCCATAGGGCCTTGATGTTATGGCCCTATGGAGGAGAGAATCGTTCAACGATTTCCTCCATCGCTCAGCGACCGTCTCGATCTCCGCAGGAATGGAGAGAGATAAACCTTCAAGGGTGGAAATCCTCAATTGTGAGATATCCACCTTTGGCTCCTGCTTGTAGAATTTCCTAATGACAGTATCCCTTCTCTTTAGTACAGCATTCACCCACAAGTTGACATTGTGGTGCGACAGAAACTCAAGAGTTTGGGTATCCAAGAAAAGGGAAGACTCCAAAATCTTCTTGGTAGACTGTTTAGAAAGATCGTGCAAGTGCACCATTTAGCCCAAGGACTCAACCATACATCTGGCCATGAAGCAGCCTACATAGCGTACTTTGGCCCTCTCTCTATGTTGAGGAGCTCAACTGCCGAGAGGAAGGCCCTCAGAGAGGAGAGGGTTTGAGTCGGAAGACTCGTCGTCAGAGATTCCAGCGAAGGGTCTAGGGACATGGTGGAATGCGGTTCCTCCTCGATCTCAAAATACTTCCTTTGTAGAACTAAAGGAAGGTGTAAACACCGAGAGGAGGAACCTGCCCTCAAGGAACTGGAAGTTTTGGCTATCTGGACGATAGCCTTCCTTTTGGCAGCTGTCAGGCCTTTAGACCAGGACAAGGCTGCACTTGTCCTAGGGTGCTTCTTGGTCTCGAAGATCTCGTCGAGTATCATATCCTCCCCTTCTTGGGTAGTGGTACCAGGAGTCGACAGTCCATTGATGGCCCTCATGCAAGAGAGAACCTGCCAAAAGGTATGTTCCAACTCTCGTCATTCTTGTTCTGCTTGAATGTTCGGACTAGCTGCTCTCGGAGGATTATTGTCATCTGTGGCTGATGTCTCATTTACCTCAAGGCTCACATCCAGAGCTTGGGGTAGGTCAGGGTCATTAACTGGATCGATTGAAGGACCTACTACAGAGGACCTCTTGTGTACCTCTGCTAAACGGACTTCCCTCGCCTTGGCATTCTTAGGTTTGGCTTTGTCGTCTTTGAATTCCCTTCACACAGGGAAGTGTTCCTCCAAGATGTTGTAAGGATGAACTTGTGAGGTTTTAGGGACACTGACAACCAAAGCCTCAGCAGCAGGTGCCGTAAGGTCTTCTTCTGGTGGAGGTAAGGAAATAGGACACTGGTCCGGAGGAACTAACTTAATTTCTTGATGGCTGAAGAGGTGGATAGAGAGCTCCCTGGGAGAGCCAATATTCCTACTTCTAAGATGGATGAGATGGGCGCTCGTTGGAGTTAAGCCTCTCATCCTCGTCTATAGTCTCTTAGTCATGGTCTCCCTTGCCTTCACCAGAGTAAAGGGAAGATTAACAAAATAGGGATCAGAAGGTGGAGGCACCTCGGCACAAGATCGAGTTGGGGATGATCGCCATGCCTTTTCAAACAGAATTCCCCTTCTATAGTCAAAAATGCTGTGAGACAAGTTAGAATCAGACTCCAAGGGAACTCGAGGAGTAGGCCTGACTAGAACAGTCGGGGGTTGTGCCAGTGGTTGAGCTTCACTCAAGAACTTTTACAGGGTAGTCAAGAAGGTGCTGACCCCTATGCAGGTAGCTCAGCACCCTTTGAAGAGTCCTGAGTTTCCCTAAAAAAGCCAAAGGGCAGAGAATATTTCCTAGGAAAAACCCTAGAGGGAGCCTGCGCAAGTGTAGGAGAGAGTCTTTACAGCAACAGGAGATGCTCTTTCATCAAACAAAGAGGACGTTAGCATACCTATTAGGAGGCTGCTTAAATCCGTCTGGAAAGGGTATAAGCCTGCCGCTAGAGATGGTAGAAGCCGGAGACAGAGGCAAAGGTATTCGTACCACACTTGCAGTTCCGAAACCCCAACTCGTGGATCGCTCGTGAAAATCGCGGCTCTGCGCGCAAATTCACGAGACTCACGAGCAAAATCGGGAGTTTCATGCAACAATAGTGCTCCTGATGGAGGAAGCTTGGGGCATTCATGTCGCTTCAGAGGACCACCTACGCCAGACGTAGTCAGCAATAAGGGCGTCTGAGTAAGGGCAACTCTAATAGTTGGCGAATGCATCACGGAAGGACGCATTGTTGAGTGTTGCATAGGGGAATGTTGCCGCTATAGCACCCCAGGCAGTAAAGGGCACTTGAGGTGGATTAGCTGGATGCCTGTCTGTAAAATTATCTATCTCAGAATCACGTTCGGCTCAGGGTCGTTTAGGAGAAGGACGGGTTGATGGGGGACACGTTGATGGACTGGGCGTATGCTTACCTCTTCCTCTAGACAAGGAACATCTAGACCTTAATCAATGAAGCAAGATTCGTGATCGTGAACGTACTATTCATGATCAGGAGCGTTTAGCTCTCGATCAAGAACGACCTGAACGTCATGAGTGCCTAGATCGCGACTATGAGCATCGGCCTCGGGATTGTGAACATCGTCTTCGCGAACGGTGCCCTCGCAGGCAGGAACGTTTCCCTCATGAACAGGAGCTTCGTCCTCTCGAACGAGAGCGTTGTCCTCATGATATAGATCAACGCGATCTAGAACGTGAGCGTTTGGACCTAGGTCTAGACTCAGTTGCTTTTGATTGTGAAGAACACGATCGTAAGACGTTACCTCGAGAAGGGGGATGCCTCTGAGGAGAGCGTTGAGACTGTCAGTCTCGTGAGCATGAAACTCTAGAGCAAAAACGTCTTTTGGACGAAGAGCGGTTGAATTGTGATGACATATGATCCTGATAATCTTCAGATTGTCATGAACAACTATCAGGAGAAGAGTGTCCCGACGGACGAGAAGATGGAGCAACTCGTCCCCACACGCAGCTGGTGGAAGGAACACTGGTCTCTTGAAGATCATCACCTACAGCTGAAGTATACCTGTGGGGAGAAATAGAAGGCTGAAGGTTAATGGACGACGATGTCAAAGGATGGCGAGTAGGATCGTCGTCAGCAGGAGGCCGTTGGAGGGGTGAACGTGAGCGATCGCCTCGTCCACACTTGGAAGGTCCAGGAAAGGGCAACAGATGAACTTCGCAGACCTTCAAAGCATAGGTTGTTGAGGGCTCTAGAGCAGGGTCTTTTTTCGCACCACACTTAAGGAGTTGAACAAGCTCCTCCTTCGTAAAGGGTGCTGAAACCTACAACGCATTTGTAAGGGAAAGAGCTCACCGGCAGCTGGAGGGGTTGTTGTTTCTACCTCTCCCCCAGTACTCCAGGGTTACCAAGGAGTTAAGTGGACTACGCTCCTGCTTGATCGGCCCTTGTAAGAGCGCAAACGAGAAGGAGCTTTAAAGAGAGGTTTAGGGGTGCGAAAGGAAGAAGAACGTGCTTTCATCGCCTCTGAGGGAGAAAGATCACACTTAGCTTTCCTCTTCCTGCACTGTCCAAGTTATTTCCATTGGGAGGCCGACCACTCCCTACACTCTACACAGGGCGAACCATACTTGCAACAATGCCCTCTACACAAAGGACACAGAGAGTGCAGGTCGGTATCTAGTGATGACATAAAGGTACTGTATGCAGCACCCTCGCGCCCCGGACAGGTTCACATGAAAACGATCAGAAGAAACAAGTACACCTGAAAAGAGAAAGAAGGATTACAATATCCAATGATAGCCTTGGGAGGATAGAGAGGAGACGTCCGCTTTCTACTGAGACAAAGTGACATACCTCACAGCTATAAGAGTATAAATAGATGGAGCTGCATATCCCCCAGCC
Organism: Palaemon carinicauda; assembly: GCF_036898095.1. Taxonomy (NCBI): domain Eukaryota; kingdom Metazoa; phylum Arthropoda; class Malacostraca; order Decapoda; family Palaemonidae; genus Palaemon; species Palaemon carinicauda. Next base: position 43,219,483 of record NC_090746.1, on the reverse strand, counting down.
ACTCCCAGCCTATCCGCTCAAGTGGTTAGGCAGGGTTGCCACCTCGCACTTTCAGTCTAAAGGTTATCTTCCAGCTTCGCCGAAAGATAATCCACATAAGTAACTGAAGGTTTTTTAGTATGGGAACAATATACTTTTGGTGGTACAGAAGTTAGTAAAGATACTGCAAAAATTCATGAAGTATGGAGCTTTAGAATAAGGCGGTGCAGATTCAAAGTATATTGCCGTGTAAGTCAAAAGTCTACTTTATTAACAAGGAAACAGATAGGGGACAAAGAGGAGTGATTGGTAAATAATTTAGCAACTGGAACTACGAATTTCATTATGCGAGATATATAGAAAAAAAATAATAAAACAAGAATGCATGCAAGTTCTTCTCCAATGTAAGAAAAAAAACCCAAAATAACTTATCTAATAAGCAGCTTATCTAATTTATTGATAAATGAAGCAAAATATGATAGAAATTAACAAAGTAAATGATAGCAAGAATCATGATAAAACTTGATTTCATTATAATGAATGTACAGTGCGGCTACAAAACCAAAGACAGGAAAGAAAATGAAAGTGGATAGGTTTCAGGACTGTCGCTAACTAGTTTTTATTGTTTTTTTAAGGAAAGAATTATAATTTTCTTTGAATGTATTGCTCTCATTACGAAAATGATGTTATAAGAATGCAAAAACAAAACAGTATAATAAGATATGTTTATAGTGATCCTAGAAATTTAACAGTATTATGAGAAATGTAAGTCACTATTGCCTTAGTGAAGTAAAGAATTTTTTTTTTTTCATATTTTTGTGGAGAAGCAGTTTATTGAAAGCAGTAGAATATTAGAGAAAGCTGTTGTTGATGAGTATGAAATAGGAGCACTACCTGAGAATTATATTGAAAAAATAAAAACATAATCTTACCTGGTCTGCCATTTCTAGTGCTTTCTGGATGGATAGAAGGAGTATCGGAAAACGTTACTCCAGGAGAGCTTGGTTTTGGCTCATCGACGCTTAATATGACGCCAGATCCTCTCAAGGTATTTAGAGTAGAATATGGAGGTGGCGCGTTTGATTCTTGTGACCCGGAGGAAACGGTGATAGCTAAGGAACCTGCATCTTTTAAGGGAGGATTCCGGTAACGACGGGGAGGGAGCTCATGGGGGTTTTTTGCCGGGAAAATGTAGGTCGTCCCTGATTTCCCAGATCCCTCTCCTTCATCGTCCAGGTCACTGGCACCTTGCTTACGGGTGCGACCACTCTCTCCTCCCCCCATGTCATATCCCTCTGCACCAGTGTCGCCCTCTTCCTCGAACACCGAGTTGTCCATGGCCGTTTCTGTGACCTCCCCAGGGGAGTCATTGCCTAAGGCAAGGTTTCCAGAACGGTTATCGTTCATGGTAGCTCCTGGGACTTCCCCTGTGAAAGAGAGAAAACAAAACATTAATAGTTGATATAGAACATTAGCAACATATGCACATCGTATTATTCCTAATGATAACTGCTATTTGAGTTAATATTTCCAGAACTTTAGGGTTTTTTTTCTGTTTGTATTTTCTTTAATGTTCATTACTGTCTTAATCTAGATTTTTCTGTTGTTGTCACGCGTATCTGAATTAAAATAATTCATCAGTGGCTCCTCTGGTAAATTGTACTTATATTCCATTTTTAGGAATTTGCTTAGTTTGAAGATATATTTAACACGCACGCTTTTTGCAATTTACGAAATTATTCTTATTCCGGTGATATAAAGAAAAACACACATTTGCATTTCATTTAATAATTTATTATTTTGGTTAATATATATTTCATTATTTTTTACATGGTCATTCAAATGTGACCTGTTTGGCTATTTAGTATTTTTAGAAATTTTAATTTCACAATAGATGGGCTATTAACAATGCTTGGTGTTTTATAAAATTGTAGATAGAGAGTATTTGATTTTCGGTACTACGTGAATTTTCTTACAATGCAAGTATTGTGAAGTTTTATTCAAGTCGTAGGGTAATTCTCTCATATATTCAATTCCAGTCAGTTACTTGGTATATAATCCCATGTCACGTCCACGTCGAAGAAATTACTTAATCTATAGAAAATATTATGCGCTTATTTGGCTTGTTAAAAGCCCTAAACCTGGATTTTCAACTCCTAAATTCAAATGGTTTTACTTTTCTTAGATAAAGCTCAATTAATCATAATGAACTTCTGTGAAATTCCTTAAGTTTAAAATGGACGTTGTTCAATGTTTATTTTTACCTTGTTTCAGCAGCAAGACCTTATCTTTTCTCTATATCATTGTTAATAACTATTGTTATTATTATTTATAACAATAATGATAATGATAATAATAATAATGATTATTATTATTATTATTATTATTATTATTATTATTTTTATTATTGTTATTATTATTATTATTATTATTATTATTATTATTAGTAGTAGTAGTAGTAGTAGTAGTAGTAGTAGTAGTAATAATAATAATAATAATAATAATAATAATAATAATAATAATCATTATTATTATTATTATTATTATTATTATTATTATTATTATTATCATCAATGTAAGTCATTATGTCTTATTTCATATAAGTGTAATTGTCTCTTTTATTTTGTCAATAATTATTGTTATTATTGATTATAATTATTATTATGAATAGTTATTATTATTGTTAATATTATCATTATTATTATTATTATTACTACTACTACTACTACTACTACTACCACTACTACTACTACTACTATATTATTATTATTATTATTATTATTATTATTATTATTATTATTATTGTAAGTCATCAAGTCTTATTACATATGAGCGCAATTGTTTCTTTTATTGCATTTCAAGAAAATATGGTAATAGTAGAAATGCTGATACTAATATTTACAAATAGGCAAAGATGGTTATTTTATGAGAAATAGTTAATGAATACCAAATTTATTATCGGGTTTCTAACATATGTCGAGTGGATAAGTTCTATATTGACCTTTGTGGAGCGGATAAGTTATATACTGACCTCTGTAGGTTAGATAAGTTCTATACTAATCTCTATAGAGTCAAGTTTCAATGATATATATTTTTGTTAAATTAAAACCAGCTTAAACATCTCGGCGTTGAAAATCTTTGAAGTTTCCGCGCTGTGATTTTTGGTCTACGAATGCAGTACTTGTCTCATAATTAAGGAAACTGTTTTATTTTGTTTAAACTTAGTTTATTTTATTTCGATGTGACTCGAATAAATGCCTTTTTAATAATTTTCAGGATGAAGATTTTATTTCCACGTTTATGTGTGTAAGAATTAACTTTAAATGTTTTATTATACTACTCATACAAGATATACTTCATGGGAAGTTTAAAATCTTATTGTTGTAATTGTATGTAATAAAGCAAAGGAGAATTTACGCTCTTTTGTTGGAAAATATTTAGAATTTATTTTGGTCATCCAAACAGTTTAATTGGAAATATAGAATGATACTGTGGGCCGTATTTACAAAATGTTTAGAATGAATTAGAAAGTCATTGAAAGATTGATAAAAGTCTAATGGGAGGAACTGTGATAGAATGGAAAGTGTGGTTATTTCTTACTGTAAAAGGAGGGTTTCACAAAATATGAACCTCGATTTAACCTTTTTCTTATAAACTGACAACTTCTTAATTACTTTGTATTGTAGAGCACTAGATCGAAATTCTGTTAGTAGTATAATTCTATTTATAAGGATTTAATCATCATTACTGATTTTTTGTTCCCAGTAAATGCGACAATTCTTTCATGAGTGCCTCTTATGCAGTGGTATCCTGACAAATTATAAAATTTACTCTATTCTTTTATTACTCCCAACTTTGATCGATAGATTGTTTTAATCAAGTAATAATAACAAGATATATATACATACATACATACATACATATATATATATATATGTGTGTGTGTGTATATATATATATATATATATGTGTGTGTGTGTGTATATATATATATATATATATATACATAATCATCATCATTATCTCCTCTTACAACGATTGACGCAGAGGGCCTTTGAATAGATTTCTTCAGTCGTCTCTATCTTGACCTTTCATCTCTGACTTCACGCTTCATAGTCCTCAGTCATTTAGGTCTGGGTCTTCCAACTCTTTTAGTCCTTTGTGGAGTCTAGTTAAATGTTTAGTGAACTAATCTCTCTTGGGGAGTGCGAAGAGCATCCATGCCTGCCATTTAACTCCTAGTATTCTTATGAGGACTTTGTTCTCAAATGTACTAAATCTGTTAGAAATGGTTTCTCATAGAGTAACACCAATCTCACTACACTAATATCTAGCCTGATTTTACATGTAATTTCAGGCGATTTAATTTCCAAAATTTACTCAACCTAGTCATTGTCTGATTTATTTATTTTTAATCTTTCATTAAACTCCAATTCTAAAGACCCTGTTTTAGAGATCATAGGTCCTATATATTTAAATGATTCTATCTCAATAACCCTTTCTTTTTCCACTATGCAATGTAAGATGAAATATATACGGATATATATATATATATATATATATATATATATTTCAGATAAGCCATATATATTGATATATTAAAGTCTGTATCGGGCCAGCTGGACTTCGAACCGTGGTCCAGGATACTTGTATGCCATTGACCATACCACTCAGCCACGTGACTGAGTGGTATGGTCAATGGCATATAAGTATCCTGGACCACGGTTCGAAGCCCGGCCAGTCAGATACTATAATCTTTGAGCGATTTCGCCTGGGGCTCTGATACCAACGTCATTAAGAGAATCCACACTTTAATGTAATAATATATATGGCTTATTTGGAATAGGAAAAACACGTTTAAGTGTGCAAAATTTATCATTTATATATATCAATATATCAATATATATATATATATATATATGCATATATACACACACATGCACTATATATATATATATATATATATATATATATATATATATATATATAGACATACATATACATATACATATACATATATATATATATATATATATTTATATATATATATGTATATATATATATATATATACATACATACACACACACACACACACATATATATATATATATATATAGACATACATATACATATACATATATATACAGTATATATATATATATATATATATATGTATATATATATATATATATAAGTGTGAGTGTGTTTGTGTGTGTTTGTACTGCATATATATATATTCATAGCCTACACATACTAATTAACAGAGTTCAACTAACGTAAAACCTAATTCTGCCTGAAGACATTTCAGAGCCACCTGCCTTTTTAGGAATCGAGTTTTGGTGGAAGTGAAGCAAAGAATATGGACAATGGTGAGAAAATATTCCGTAAATGTCTTTTCAAATCTCTGGTCCCCGCAATGAGTTAGTAGCGCAGTGGTCACAATTGGGAATATGGTGCAATGAGAGAAAATTGCACTGAGACTAGGAACTTGATTACAACCAACTGTAGTAATATAGAAAAGAGAGTAGATCGTTTCATAATTGCTCTTTCTTTTTTATTATATCCTCGTGAATTTTAGATTTCTTTTTGTGGCCGCGGGGGCATAAAACAATTAGAATAGCGCCAACGTTATCCCTGCGTGTCGTAAGAGGCGACTAAAAGGGACGGGACGAGGGGGCTGGGAACCCCCTCTCCTGTATAAAAAATCCTGTGAGACAGCAACAAAGAGATGGAGCTGGGGGGAGAGTGACTGCTCCCCGCACTCTAGTTTTGGTGGAAATGTGGGAGGTTGGGCTGTGGCACCCTAGCAGTACCAGCTGAACTCGGCTGAGTTCCTGGTTAGGCTGGAGGAACGTAGAGAGTAGAAGTCCCCTTTTTTGTTTTGTTTCTTGTTGTTGTCGGCTACCCCCCAAAATTGGGGGAAGTGCCTTTGGTATATGTATGTATGATGTATAATCAAAGTAATGTTTTTTTTCTTTTTGTTTTGTTTATCAAAGGTATTAAATCATTATGTGAAATCTAACTCCATTTTTTATAAGCATACTTTTAATCCCTTGATTCCGAGTGCAATATTACATTGAGACTGTAAGGATTTATAATTAGTCCATTTTCATTGCTCGCTATTCCTTGCAGTCTATCAATACATGAATTATGGTTTTGCTTCCCCCCCCCTCTCTCTCTCTCTCTCTCTCTC
>NC_090746.1:43205810-43208310 GCF_036898095.1 Palaemon carinicauda | reverse complement strand
GCGAGGCCAGGTGAATACAACTGAACTTTTTTAAAGAGACTTTGAGCTTATATAACAGGACTTGCGAGCAATAATATCACATAAATTCTAACAAAATTAAACATGAGCTATCAGGCTTACACAGGTTGGTTTATTAACAGCGCAGGGACGAGAGAGTAATATGATAAAAGAGGAAAACTGTTAGCTCTCCCCCTAAAAATTACATACATGTGAAATATAATGCCCTTGCTCTTGAGAGGTGTATAGTATGTGGGTGATCTGCCAGGAGATATGCAGGTTTTAGGCAATCAGTTGAGATCTAGTTTTCTTTGTTACGAATGTTAATGAGGAAACCCTATGGCGTAAGGCAGATCAAGAGGAAAGGTGCCCGTGTAAGGGGGTGTTAACGGTGGTTTGCAAGTGTTATTGCGCAGAAAAACGTCCCTTGTGGATTGCAGATCTCTTAGTAAGCTGTGCTTTGCTGGGGGCTTGTAAGTCTGGCAGCAAAGAGTAAGTTTTACCACAACATGACATAGGCACTGAAGAATATAGGAGGAGGTTGTAGACGGAAAGAAATTAGGCAGGAACGACTAACGGGTTGCCATACACCATTTCAGGTGCCAAGATATTAATGGCATCTTTTCTGAGTGGTTCTTATTCCCAGGATGACTCAGGATGGCTGAGTAAACAAGTTGGAGTCATTGTAGCAGAACATCAAAGCTGCTTTGAGAGTACGATGAAAACTTTTAACCATTCCGTTGGCAGTAGAGTTGCAGTCAGTTGTCTGATATAGAGGAATGCCCAAGAGATTCACTAATGATGTCCACAATTGACAGGTAAAAGGGATACCTCTGTCAGATGTAATATGCTAAGGGATACCAAAGCTCGCTAACCATCATGAGTGTAAGGCAGATGTGAATGAGGCGGATATTACCATTTCCATGGGAATAGCTTCAGGCCAACATGTGGAGTGGTCAATGACAGTAAACAGGTAATGATGTTCTTGTGATGTGGTTAGAGAACCTACTACGTTGGTGTGAATGTGGTCAAAATGACACTGAGGATAAGGAAAGGTGCAATGCCAAGCCAAATGAACTTTGTCTTCAGTAGCTGTGCAGTAGATTAGCACAAAGGATGTGAAAGGTCATGAATGAAAACAAGCCCCTATTGGCACATGGAAACAGGTATCCTTGGTCTTGGAGGTGGTGAAGCGGCTGTTCATAAGTGCGTCTATTTTGGTCATCAGGTCCTTCATCAAAAAAACAGTGACATTGGGTATGGCAACGTGAACAGGGCTGAGTAAGCGTCATACCAAGAAGGCACGAAATAGGTTCACCTACCGAGGAGGGCCGTCTATGGCAGGATACAGGAAAATATTGCTGGTCATTTCCCTGAAGGCAAGCAAAGCCTTTTGGCCCCCCATCGGTTGAAAGAGCAGAAAAAGTTTGGCTATATGAGTGGCTGGCAATGGCGAGTGCTGGTCCAGGAGATATGTTTTGAGGGCATCGTATGTTTTTGGGGTGTCCCCTTGCTCACAAAGGCAATCCCGGAAAGTGTTCCCAGGGATTGCTGCTAGGAAATAATTTGCTTTGGTGTTTGAGTGAGTTACACCTATGATGTGGAACTGGAACTCTTCTGGCTGAAACCAGGAGAATACCTCTGTGCCAGCAAAGGGTAGTTGTTTCATGGGAGTGGCGTTGTTTGGTGAGTCAGGGTCGGAGGGCGGCATCTTCAAACAGTAAGACACAGTAGTGACGGGGAAGGCGGGATGGAGCTAGTCACTCCATTGGTCACCAATTTGCGAGCAAGCAGTTAGGTTGTAACAGAGAGGCGAGGTGCATGCCACTAAACTTTATTAAACAGAAATTGATCTTAAATACTATAACTTGCAAGCAAGAAAATCACAAAATGAAACACGTGTGGTGCAGTATATGTGGTAGCTTCCATGATTTCAGCCAGACTTGATGCAATGGTAGATGATCATGCATTAGATATTCCTGGAGAGATATTGTACGATTGTATGTTTGTCTATTTGTCCTTCATCGACGAATAGATATTATTATTATTATTATTATTATTATTATTATTATTATTATTATTATTATTATTATTATTATTATTTTTATTATCATTATTATTATTATTATTACTCTCTAGGCTACAATCCTAGTTGGAAAAGCAAAATGCTATAAGTGCAAGGGCTCCAGCAGGGAAAATAGCCCAGTGAGGAGAGTAAAGAAGGAAATAAGTAAACTATACGTGAAGTAATGAATAACTAATATAAAATATCTTGAGATCGGTAACAACGTTAAAATAGATTTGTCATATATAAAAAAAAGTTATATATAGATGTCCATAGATTGTTTCTGTTTTGGTTAGTTAATATATCTTTCCATTTGTTAGGCCGTCATACTTATATATTTTCATTTTAATCAGGGTAAACCAAAGCAGAAATGTCCGAAGAGAGGTTTTTAATATATACTTTACTCGTCAAGAGAAAAACCACAATAGCTTCTTCGTA
>NC_090746.1:43188310-43200810 GCF_036898095.1 Palaemon carinicauda | reverse complement strand
TTTTAAGCACATATTGATATTAATCTTTGGTTTTCTTTTAGTTGGTCAAATAAAAGGAGGAATTTCAATTGGTAAATGGGGTAGTTTTATTTTTACGGACACACATGAATGAGATCAATATGATGCAAGACGACTGAGATTGGCTGACAGGAGATAGGACAGTAAGTAAGATGAAGGAATTTGAGAAAATATGCTCCCAAAAGAAGAAGAAATTCAACAGGTAACTGTGCAAAGTAACTCAACGGAACTTAACAGGCTATAAGCGCGAATAGGCATTCGCATTTTATTCCATATTAGTATTTTGTTTGGATATAAAAACAGTTAGGGTAACCTTTCCTTAAACGTGTTTATCTATAATCCTCACTTTTTATGATGTGAATGCCTGAATTTTATATAATTTCATAAACATGGAACTTTACTCATGTCTGTCTTAGAGAGAGAGAGAGAGAGAGAGAGAGAGAGAGAGAGAGAGAGAGAGAGAGGGGGGGGGGGGTCTTGAATGTAGTGATTTTCAAGGAACTTGAGATATGCCTGCTCTTGCTGTGTGTAGTTAAATTTATATTTCCTATGTGCCAATCTTGATATGTTATCCAGTAGCTTATCCGATTCCTTCATAACTGCATATGTTGTCAGGTAGTCTTTTTGTAGTCTGCTTAGAAAGTATGGGGTAGAAGTTAATTTACTGAGAGCAATTGAAAGTTTTTATGATAACAACAGAGACTGAGAAGACCGGATACTCTTTAGTTTGGTGTAAAATCGTATCTCAGGCAAGAATGACATATGCCTTCGTGGCTATTTAATGTTTGTAAAATTATTGAGCTAAATTTTACCAATTATAAATGAAAATTGCCCTGCCTGCAATTTTCTTACACATTATGTAAAATGCAGGCAACTTTCAATGCAGACCTCATTTGGACTTTCTCTCCGAACGATTTTTTTTCTCCTGCATTTAGGTGACTTGGAAATTATTTTGAAGCATGTTTAACTACTGTATAGTGAGAACTTTATTATAGGCTTTCAAGAATATTTGATTTAGAAATATTTTGTATGATGTTAATAATTGACATAGATATAATTTCTTTTGTTTATATTTTCTAAAAATTATTGTCAGACTCGTCTCTCTCTCTCTCTCTCTCTCTCTCTCTCTCTCTCTCTCTCTCTCTCGCTCTCGCTCTCGCTCTCGCTCTCGCTCTCTCTCTCTCTCTCTCTCTCTCTCTCTCTCTCTCTCTCTCTCTCTCTCTCTCTCTCTTAAAACGACTGTTTAATTTTACTTAACCATTATCTTCAATCACTAATGGAATGAGCTAAAGACATCATTATATGCTGTGATCACATTCCTTTGAACATTTTTCCACTGTTGAAACGATAGAGACGACTTAGAATTGATAAGAACACAAGAGACAGAATATCATCTTTAATTCCTGTCTCGATGATGTTTACGTCATTGAACATACGAATTTCCTGAGAAACGATGTATTGATTTTTCCACGAGATTCTTCTTCCTCACGTCCGGAAGTAAGAAGAAAATTAATACGATTTTAACGTAAGGAATAAAGATGAAGCAATTCAGGCTTTGATGATTATTTTCCTTAGATTTTTTTTTTAACTTGTTCATGCTCAATGCTTTTCTATACCAAAATAATAAACTTTTGTATCATTCAATTATTTCAGCGGCTCGTTGCTATTATGTTTCTAATGGATAGAAATTACTGATGTCAGAGGAGAATTTGAATGTTGAAAGGGTCTTATATACTAAACTTGATCGTTTGTGTTTCTTTAGCTTTGGGTCTCTGAAAGTAAACGAAAAGTAGTCAAAGTTAAGGTAAAACTTGAAATTTTCTCAAAATTAATGTTCTTCATCTGCAACTATCAATCGAATAAGACCCTTATAGCATGTGAACTATACTGCTGCAAATTATAATCATTGCTTGAAGAAGAGAGCGCTATAAGCAACAGTAATCAGATTTTGTCCTTATTGATTGTTATCGTTATGCAAAGGATTACGGAAGCTTAGTTTAGAAAAAATTAAATTTCATGTTATTTCTCTCATTATTCGATTGTTATCTTTCCTTGGCCAGCATCACTACTTAGAACTGGATGCTTATTGAGATGATAGCCAAATTCCTTGAGCATTTAGAAAGATAAACTCCACCACATGCCTCCCCTGTGCCTCCTTTGGCAACGTTCGACACAAGTATTCTTAGCACTGGATAATGCATAGCTTTATTATTACCCGAATAACTTGAATTACTCCGTCTGTGCTTTGCCAATCAACACCAATATGCTCCTTCTTATTTCAAAGGTGTCTATTTTAAAATCGGAACGACAAGTGGGCACTGTACTCCTTTTATTACACCGACGTGTTTTTAAATACCATGTTCATTAGAGAATTTCTATGTAAATTATTGATACCATTTTTCAGCTGTTTTAGCAGTCCCCATTCAATTTAGAAAAAAAAATGGTTGAAAGAGAAACATTCGTTATCTTGGCAATTACATACAGATTTGGACCCTCAGATGCCTATAGGGATGCTTACCCTATTTCAGCTTGTAACATGCACACAAACACCTATAAAACCAAACAAATTATTTAAATAAATTATGTAGACATGTTGATATATTTTGGAAATTTTAAGTTTATTGTTGCATTTATGCATTTATAAACTTACATGTACAGTATAGTCATATGATGGAATAAACGGTAAAATAAGGTACAAGTATACTTCTTATTTCCTCCTCCTTCCAGTGGACCCAGAAAAAATGAGGGGTTTAAGTCAGTAGTTTAGAAAGTTTTGATTAAAGATTAAAGTGTTAGCTTCTCCAAATCTGGCTCTGATAAACCATTTTGAAATATGAAAGAGATATTTTGTGAAATAATGCTAATGCGCAAACCACCAATCCTAAAAAAATGAGATTTCTTAATGCAGTTATGGTGAGAGCCCTATCTACCGTGTACTGTATTTTATCAATCGATATCATTTCCTATATTGAATATTATCAACGGAAGTTTTGCAAGGTATATATTTTTTGCCCTATCTTGTTCTTATTTATCGCCAGTTGGAATACTGTATCATATCCAGTTAATAATAGAACGAATGTGATGGTGAAGTCGTGGAAAAGAAGTACATTTATGATTTTTAAAATGATTAGTCTTGAACTATTTGAACTGTAGAGTCCTTAAAAAAAAATTTAAATAAGCTCAGTAATATACTCTTAGTGTTTAGTTGCTGACTCGTTTAAACGCAAAGACCGGACAGAAATTTTCTGTCTATAGAAGCTAAGATGGGTAGCATAAAGGGTTAATGTCAGTGAAAGAAGATGGGGGAGAATCCGTTTTAATAAAATATGGATCTTGTTTAAGTGAAGAAATTGCTAATGCAGGTGAAGGATGGATCAGTGTAGTTTCATATTATTTGGTTTTGTGGGAGCCGTGGGCAATGATTGGATGGAGAAAAGAGCGGTGGAGAAAGGAGGCAAGCAAATCATAGAGAGTGATGGGTAGATGATGTGAAAGATGTAAGAAGGTATTTTAAGTATCCAGAAAGAGAGATAGTACAAGTTTATATTATGTAGGGTGTAATGCATGTGCACCAAGCCATGCACATACAACTGAAGAAGGATGCCCAATCTACGTTTTCTTTAATTCTATAACCGTCAATGGATGTTACTAGGTAATTATCAATCTGTTATGTTATATATGTTAATGCTAATGTGAGCCTTATCGACAAAATGCAATTATCACCCTTATTTGACACTCCGGGGAACTACAAATACCTGTGCTGTCTCTGGAAAAAAAAAAAAACCTTAGTTGTTAGGGAGCTGTCCTTGTATTAATAATTCCTCCACTCCAGTCAAATTGGTGACTTATGGAAGCCTTGAACATCCAGCCAACCTCCCACTTCACAGCTTTGTCCTCCAATAATACCCGCCACCGACCTCAAATCATATGTCCATACTGGCACAGTGAGGCTCTGCCTTTCACAAGCATAGACACGTTTGCCTGGCTTCATAATACGGAGATTCAGTTCCACATGAAATGCATAGCCCGCTAAAATACCAAAGTTGACTTCATCCTCGCTGCGATCCCAGACGACAGTTTTCCAAAAGTCTCTGACTGACTTGGTGAGCAAAGGAATATCCTCAAATCATTCCTCCTGGAGAAGTACTCACTGTCACTAGCTGTCCGTATAGGCAAAATATTTCAGCTCTTTCAACAGCTGCTGAGGGATTAAAAGACGATAATGGTACTCAGGAAAATGATCAGTATTGCTTGCCTTCAGCCTGCTGTGAATGTGTCTCTTCGGGAAGTGAACCTATTTTGTTACACTGCCTTACGGAATTGGTGTGAGCCACTCTTCCAAATTTTGACACCTTGCCCATTTAGGACCTTAAAACCTGAGCTGGTACCCTTATGGACAGTAATTTTGCTACTGTCAAGAAATCCAACAACAACTCCACTCCTGATGAAGGGGACGAACTTATAACACCGACTGAAGTGGAAGGGAATGTTGAAGGACACTGACGCCCACCTCGCAACAGGTCTGGGCAGAAATAAAAGCTGCCCCCCATTTACCTATGCCACCCAGTGTCTGCACTACAATGAACGTCCTCAACAGCCACTCGGTGATGCCCTTTGCCCTCAATTATGCTATTACCCCTCCAGATTCTGGGCCACTGCTAAGAAATGTGCTACCGGATGTCAGTGGTAGAAAACGTGAAAGTAGGACATCGCATGTGGCGGCGACCAACCAATTAACTGATTTCTTCTTTTTGCCCGATTCAGGATCTAATATAGGCTCTCTGATAGATACTGGTGCTTTTTCTTCCTATCTGTCTAGTTCCCTATTAAGGGCACAGCCATATCATTCCAAGACTGCTGATGTTTGCCTAGTGGCCATCAACATATCTGCTATCCCCACCCACACTTACGAGACATTGACACTTGTTTTGGCCTACAAGTTTTGGTGGAATTTCACCGTTACTGACGTTATGCTACCTTTAATTGGTGCGAGTTCCCTCATTTATTTCCACCGCCTGGTCGACCTTGTATACGGGTGGTTTAGTCAACGCCTATGACCTCCTCCTCACTTTATATCCTGATGCCTTTCGGCCAGAACTATGCCCGACATTTACAGTTCTCACCAAGCACGGTATCTATCACTATATCGAGACAATGGTGCTCTCCATGTTTGCAAATTTCGGATGTTTGGCACTAAACCTGTCTGTTTAATAGCTAGTAGCGCATGTTCACAAAAATGAAAGAAATGTATCTTTTTCAAAAAGCCTTAATCACATGGGAGTCTCCCCTGCACATCCTCCTGAAGAAGGATGGATCCCTATGTCGTTGTGAGGATTACAGGCATATTAAGATGCAAACCAAGCCAGACCACTACCCCTCCTCAACAAAGCCAACCTCACCTCCTACCTTCATGGCGCTAAAGTATTCTTGACTCTCCGAAGGGGTCTGGTATTGAATCAATACAACATCCCTAAGACCGTCTTCTTAGGACACCTCACCTTCTACATATTTTACGTAAGTAACATACTAACATTCATCATCCATAGAGGACCACCTGCATCTCTTACACATCATACTTGACTGCTTGGCCAATTAAGGCCTTGTCATTAGATACAATAAGTGTAGCTTTGGTGACAACGAATTAGCATTATTGGGTTATCACACCACTGCTGAGGGTATTCACTCCTCTGGGAGAACTTATAAGCAGTACAAAAATTCCCCACGCCCTCCACTGTCAAAGCACTGCAGGAGCTCTTTGGCATGATAAAATCCTGTCACCAGTTCTTGCCAGCAATTGTCTCTAATGCTGCCCCCTTTACGGCTCCAAGGGCAAGCCTAAAAACCTGAAGTAGGGCCCCTTCTCAATTCAAAGCCGTTAATGACACCAACGTCATCATCTTCTGGGACTTCATTCTCTGTGAGGTTTTTTCCACAATACACTTCTTCCGTGAATTTTCAGTACCTACATCCCATTAGGGCAAAATTTATCCCCTTTCATCAGAATTAAGACCTCCCATCAAAGGAGCTTATACCAAAGAAGTACACACTGCAACCCACTTCTTCAAGTGCTATGATGCTCAAGAGCCACTAATTATACCTGCATATAGGGGCTGATCCCTGTCATCCGTCGTACTCATGTAGGTTTCCTCCTCAACGTTTGGGCTACAGATGATTGGCTTTCCATTGACGCCATTAAACCTGCGTATCTCCTGCATGATGCCCTGCTAACAGTATGACTCTTTAGGACGTATCACCCTCTTTATAATGCATGTCTATTTCAAGGAAGGGAGCCTTGCAATACCCGTGCATCAAACAGTGCATATTATATTAAAGAAGGATGACCTATCTACGATTTTTTTCAATACTATACCTGTCAATGGACTCCACGCGAAAGAGAGCCAATGAATGTAGCAATGTAACTATCATTTCATTATTACGTTAGCTATTTTAGGCAAATATCAACTTTACCAACATAAACTATTGACTAAAATCAGGAAACGTTCACCCTAATGTGACCCCTTTGGGCCTATAAATATCTGTGTTGTCTCTGAAATAAAGTTAATTGTTAGGGTGCAGTTCTTGTATCAATACCTCTTCACTCCCGTCACTGGGGGAATCATTGGGGGTAGTTGCTGATGATTTTTTTTTTTTTTTCTGTGGAGCTGTATAATGCAGCCAATTCTGTGAGAGTGTTTTTCTAGTTTCCCAAATGCATCAGTTATTTAAAGTGTGAATGTTTTACGATGTATATATATATATATATATATATATATATATATATATATATATATATATATATATATATATATATATATGCATACATACATATACATATACACTCACATATATATACATATATATACATGTATATATATATATATATATATATATATATATATACATATATATACATATATATACATATATATATATAATCTATAAATATATATATATGAGCAGAAAAAAATGACTTAGGACAAACGACCGTGTTATAACAAATATTTATTTGTAATACAGAAACTAACATCTGTAGATTTTAAATAATCTTGACAAATTTATTATATATAGTTGGTTGTCAGTTGATGCTAGTTCACTTGGAGTAGCGATTGCTTCTGGTAAAGCAAACCTAGAAGCATTGGCAGATGTACTCCTGTCCCAAGCTTTCCACTCCACCTTGAGCCAGACCTAAAAGATAGGTAAATCTTTAACCACCCAATTCAAATTGAAAACCAGAATTTGTATAGAATTGTTTAAATGAAAATATGAATATAATTTTTGACTACACTAAAATTGTTTACAATATATAAAGGTAAATCAAAAAGTTAAATTCACCTCCAAAACTAATATCAATTTAATATTAAATTTTAAAATTGCAAATCAAAAGTCAACAATTTCAATCATATTTTGACCTAATTAACAAATTAAATATGTGATGAGGGCATCATTTAGAATATATGTTAAAAGGCCGAATTTCAGTAAACAAGCAATTTAAGGTCGACAATTGATAATTTTAATTAGAGTAGCCTATAAACAAACCTAGTTTCAAGAGCGATTTTCAATTACCGAGTTCAAGGCTTTATTTATTTTTTGACTTGAGGATGATAAAAGTCACCAAGAAATGCCACTACTATTGTGCCAATCAATACAATGACCCACCTTATAATGACTTCATAGGATGAAAAAGAGCATGGGTATGATGATTCCATAGCCTTTGCTGTTGGTCGCCTCCACATTCATCAGACGAGGTGTAGAGTTAATTTAGTTCTTCATGGTGTTACACTCTGTTTTCGTAGCACTAAACACAATGAGTCCCATCGTTGTAGAGTCCTTTAGAAAATGTCCAGCACTACGACGAAGAATATAAATCGATGAAATATCCCAAGGTAAGGTGAGGTGAACGCGAGTAATCACTCCTTGACGGTTGGTGTTGGACTGCTTTACCCTTCCAACAGTGACTTTGAAGTTACTTCGTAGAGTTGTTTGGCTCGGAATATTCAGAAAATTAGGTCGTTAGTAGTTATCTTTAACTCCTATTTACTTTGGTTTGCACAACGAAGGCTGAGGTCAGTTAATTGGCACAATTTTATTTACAGTGATTAGGAAAAATAAAGCCTCAAACATTAATTGAACAAACCAGAATTAAATTAGAATAAACAAATTGAAAGAAACAAATTCAAAGAAATTCTAAAGTAAAATACGGAGATAATTACCAATTCCAAGGAATGTTTCTCCAGGTAAGGTAATTATCGATCATAAAGAAAATTTCAAAATAACCCAAAATATCCATAAACTTTTAAAAAAATATTATAGGAATATATATTTAAATATATATTTTATACACTCCGAGGGGAGGGATTGAATTTTCACCTGAAAAGTCAATGGAAAATAAATTTAAAAAAAGATAAACTTAACTGATAATATATACAGATTAAATGTCTTCCTATGAAACAGTGAAAGAATTTCCTTAAGTTTTAGCCATGCTGTCAATGGTCACTTAACATTAAAGGAATCAGACTTGTCACATGACGCTTGACAAATCTTCGACTTTTACCTAGCATTAATTTAGCCCCAGTAACTTCATCGTAAATATTCTTGGTTAGCTCTTTAACAATTCCTATGGGGTAATCAATGGCTTTAGTAATATTCTCCTTAATGATGCCTAATGTTTCCCGAGTCTTAAAGGTGTCATTTACCAAGGCTAACTTATCAGGTAATTTTTCTAATTTAGAAGTAAGGGTTTTCAACACTGATTTGGCTAGATTGTAGTTGCGGCCTAGTAGATGACTAACTTTCGGGTTCCATAACAGTGGCATACACAATCTTCCATCAGCAGTCCTATGGGTTTCTTCTAAAGCATAATCTATAAGCCTGTCATTCAGTTCTACATTATCTTCATGATATTGACCTCTGTCTTCCCCAACATAATATTTACAAGAGAGTTCTAAGCATCCATTTGTAGCCCTATTCAACTCAGATTCTATTATCTGACCATCATCATCAAACAACTCATATGTATTAGAAGTCTCCAGGTCATTTAAAGATGAAGATTCTACTGAAACGTTCTCTTTCGTCCCTGTTGGAAGTACATTTACAGCTTTTAACATATGTTGCACATTCGACTTCATGGAAGAACAAGGCTTCAAGAATCTTAAATTGCTCTTTAATTTATTTATGTCTCCCTTTAATAATATACCCATGCATGTATCAGAATAAATGGAGTCATTGGATTTCCCAAATACTATATCCTTTTCAGGGATACAATGCAAGGACTCTGATCCTAATATAAATTTAATATTGTCTATCCTATCTGTAGAATTTAACAATCCCCGATCTGCTAGCTTGTATCCCTTTGAAACAAACCCACTGACTACTTCATTTAACCCAGGTAACTGCAATGAAACATCAATTGAGGGAAGACAAAATGCATATACAATGTAACTATTGCTACCAATTGGCAACTCAATTTCAACTTTTTTAGTCTTATAACTCTTAGAGGAATTAATACCATTAATGGTTAAAGAAACTCCATTATTTACAACTTTCAAATTTAAATCTTGAGCCAAATTTTCTTCAATGTAATTTGCTTGACATCCAGTGTCTTTAAGGACCCTGAGATTGGTACCTTTAATTGAAATATTAAAAGTTGGCAAAATTGTATATCCCTCAACCTCACAATTTAAAACTTCAGTTATAGCAGCAACACTACTGCTTGAACTACCAACATCATCTCCATTACCACTCTCAGAGTTTCTAACTCTATCTGTACTGTTACTGGCTTTACATTTTTTTCTTTTCGGAATTTGGATTTTCTTTAATACTGGTAGCACATTTTTCATCGGGACACAAAAATGACATATGCCAGCCCTTGCAGTTTTTACATTTGGAATTAAATCTGAATCTGCATTCTGATATGTGACTAGGATAGCCACACTTTGAGCAAGCACCCAGTTCCAATTTTTTTCTTTTATCTTTGCTAGATACAAAGTTAGGACATTTACTCAAAAAATGACTTGGACCTTTGCCTAATTTACTACAAATGCTGCATTTACCTACTTTAGAGTCAAAAGAAACCTTGGCAGCAAAGCTAGTAGTGTCAGACTTTTGTTTCTCCACTTTCTTACATTTTTTACCTTGTAAATATCTCTCACTAGCATCAAAGAAATTATCCCTAATCTCTGAAAGAGATGGCCTAATTTTGTTATTTATGGCAGTCATATGACACTTAAATTTCTCATTTAAGCCATTCCAGAAGAAGAACTGAAGAAACATGTCAACATCAATATTTAAGGTCTTAACGCTTGCTACTAAATTGCTTACTTTCCCAATATATTCAAAAGGATCATCATCATCTGAAAGTTTTATTGAAGATATTTGCTTTATGGTATTAAAAATTTGAACTTCTCTTGAGCCTAAAGCCTTCTCTAGCAAAGCTTTTGCATCAGCATAACTCTGACTTTGAACATCCAAAGTGTTAATTAATGTAAGAGCTCTTCCCTTTACCTGCTGTTTTAACAACAATAACTTATCATTCTGGGAACTTAAACTTTGAAAGGGTTTGTTCAAATTCTACAAAAAAACTTCCCAAGATCTTCGCCTTCAGTACTATTGAAGGTTGGTAAAGGAGCATGAGGACTCTTTAAGAAGGACTGATGTGACTGAATATCTATAGGCAGATGCCGAACCTGAGGTAAATTTTGTAAAGTAGAGATGCTCTCTTGAATTTTAGTTTTGTACTGTTCACATGCATCAAGCTCAACTTCCAAAGCAGCTTCATCACAGTCAGTAGAAAACTTTGAAGTTTGTATTTTCGAATCTAAGTCAGATAATTTCGTGAAATGCTCTTCAAGCCTCAGTTTCAGTGTAGAACGTTCAATATCACTATATAATGAAAACTGATCCTTCTTATTGTAAATTTCAGTAACAGACTTTCTAACATATTTTCGTGATTTAATCAATAACTCAGTCATCTTGATACCAGTTTCAGTAAGAATATAAAGCCTAATAAAGTCAAAACGACAATGGAAATATACGTAATCTTGAAATTTAACCAAGGAAATATAAATGATAAATTACACCTCGTCTGACTAGCTTGGAAGCGAACCAGCAGCAACTCTTAACCACCAACATCCTCAATCCTGTCACGGTCGCCATGAGCAGAAAAAATGACTTAGGACAAACGACCGTGTTATAACAAATATTTATTTGTAATACAGAAACTAACATCTGTAGATTTTAAATAATCTTGACAAATTTATTATATATAGTTGGTTGTCAGTTGATGCTAGTTCACTTGGAGTAGCGATAGCTTCTGGTAAAGCAAACCTAGAAGCATTGGCAGATTTACTCCTGTCCCAAGCTTTCCACTCCACCTTGAGCCAGACCTAAAAGATAGGTAAATCTTTAACCACCCAATTCAAATTGAAAACCAGAATTTGTATAGAATTGTTTAAATGAAAATATGAATATAATTTTTGACTACACTAAAATTGTTTACAAACCCAATTCAAATTGAAAACCAGAATTTGTATAGAATTGTTTAAATGAAAATATGAATATAATTTTTGACTACACTGAAATTGTTTACAATATATAAAGGTAAATCAAAAAGTTAAATTCACCTCCAAAACTAATATCAATTTAATATTAAATTTTAAAATTGCAAATCAAAAGTCAACAATTTCAATCATATTTTGACCTAATTAACAAATTAAATATATGTGATGAGGGCATCACTTAGAATATATGTTAAAAGGCCGAATTTCAGTAAACAAGCAATTTAAGGTCGACAATTGATAATTTTAATTAGAGTAGCCTATAAACAAACCTAGTTTCAAGAGCGATTTTCAATTACCGAGTTCAAGGCTTTATTTATTTTTTGACTTGAGGATGATAAAAGTCACCAAGAAATGCCACTACTATTGTGCCAATCAATACAATGACCCACCTTATAATGACTTCATAGGATGAAAAAGAGCATGGGTATGATGATTCCATAGCCTTTGCTGTTGGTCGCCTCCACATTCATCAGACGAGGTGTAGAGTTAATTTAGTTCTTCATGGTGTTACACTCTGTTTTCGTAGCACTAAACACAATGAGTCCCATCGTTGTAGAGTCCTTTAGAAAATGTCCAGCACTACGACGAAGAATATAAATCGATGAAATATCCCAAGGTAAAGTGAGGTGAACGAGAGTAATCACTCCTTGACGGTTGGTGTTGGACTGCTTTACCCTTCCAACAGTGACTTTGAAGTTACTTCGTAGAGTTGTTTGGCTCGGAATATTCAGAAAATTAGGTCGTTAGTAGTTATCTTTAACTCCTATTTACTTTGGTTTGCACAACGAAGGCTGAGGTCAGTTAATTGGCACAATTTTATTTACAGTGATTAGGAAAAATAAAGCCTCAAACATTAATTGAACAAACCAGAATTAAATTAGAATAAACAAATTGAAAGAAACAAATTCAAAGAAATTCTAAAGTAAA
>NC_090746.1:43175810-43183310 GCF_036898095.1 Palaemon carinicauda | reverse complement strand
AGATTAACCCACTTGAATTTGATAATCTTTCAAACAACTGCTTAAAATACGTGGTTAGGTTGAATTGTGAACATATTTATCAAATAAAATCGTTAACCATAAGGAGAAAGTAAAAACAAAATCTATATACATTTCCTAATTATATTGTTATTGTTATTCCCCATCATCTCTTATCTCTTTTTAAGTTCAAAGATTATTGTTTCGAAATAAAGAACTTTGTTTTTCCAACATAATAAGGTTATTATTTTAATCATTATCATTATTACAGTAAAAAACATTATTTCATGATGTAGAGGGTCCTTTTTTCAAATTCCAGGGAATTAACCTTCTTGACCTTTACTAACACACACACACTCACACACACACACATGTATATATATATATATATATATATATATATATATATATATATATATATATATATATATATATATATATATATATAAATATATATTTATATATATATATATATACTGTATATATGTATATATATATATATATATATATATATATATATATATATATATATATATATGTATATATATATATATATATATATATATATATATATATATATATATATATGTAAATATCACCCACGAATGGCATTTAATACCGAATTCTATCTTGGGAATATATATCCACTTGGAATTCATTTTATGGTAGCAGCTTCTGGCCGGGTGGGGATTCAAACCACCACCTGTACGGCTGGAAACCATGCTGGCAGGGACCCTACCGACTGAGCTATCAAGAGAGACTAAAAGTTTATGACAAGTCCCCCTACATATTCCTGTCGAATTCAGGAATCTGTTCATGGACTTGAAATAAACCCATCTCCACCATGATAGCTGAATCGTGAGTTTGCAACACGTGGTTATTTTAATGAACATATATCACAAGCACACGTGATTTTAATTAATGTAAATATCACCCACGAATGGCATTTAATACCGAATTCTATCTTGGGAATATATATCCTCTTGGAATTCATTTTATGGTAACAGCTTCTGGCCGGGTGGTGATTCGAACCACCACCTGTACGGCTGGAAACCATGCTGGCAGGGACCCTACCGACTGAGCTATCAAGAGAGACTAAAAGTTTATGACAAGTCCCCCTACATATTCCTGTCGAATTCAGGAATCTGTTCATGGACTTGAAATAAACCCATCTCCACCATAATAGCTGAATCGTGAGTTTGCAACACGTGGGGCCCTTGCCAGCATGGTTTCCAGCCGTACTGGTGGTGGTTTTAATCCCCACCCGGCCAGAAGCTGCTACCATAAAATGAATTCCAAGTGGATATATATCCCCAAGATAGAATTCGGTATTAAATGCCATTCGTGGGTGATATTTACATTAATTAAAATCACGTGTGCTTGTGATATATGTTCATATATATATATATATATATATATATATATATATATATATATATATATATATATATATATATATATATATATATATATATATATATATATATACAGTATATGTATATATATATATATATATATATATATATATATATATATATATGTATATATATATATATATATATATATATATGTGTGTGTGTGTGTGTGTGTAAATGGAATTATGTTTGAATATACGTTTCATTGTTATTCTATTGATTATGAAAATTTTTGGCATTATTGCAATATTTGATAAAAAAAAAAATATACCAACATAGTTGGAAGAACTTATTGACTACCTGTTAAATTCTCTACCTTTTCTCAACAACAAAAGATACGTATATTGATACGAAGATACAGTGGCTGTGCATTCTATTAAAAGAGAGCTATAATCTGAATAGAATTGACTGAAGTGATATTGAAAAAGTAATCCTCTCTCGAAGATAAAACAAACGTTCAGCCATTTTCTTTTATTGTCATTAAACTTACAACAGTTATTTGTTGTAAAAAAAGGTTATCCTTTAATGAATAGCTAGCATGGGAAATTTTTCAGCTTTTGGGAAACGTATTGTGAAATTTTATCAATTTTACTGTTTAATTGGTTCCCTGGTGAAAAATATAAGCTAAAAGATGGGCTGGATCGAGAACATATTTTTTGTCCATGCTTTCTTTTTTCCATATATGAGGAGCACCAGCTACCCGTTAAGATGCTATCACTAGAGATTTATTGGATCCTTTGACAGGCCAGATAGTACCACATTGGATCCCTCTCTCTTGTTACGGCTCATTTTTGCTTTGCCTACACATACACCGAATACTCTAGTCTATTCTTTTCACTTCTCATCTGTACTCATATATCTGACAACACTGAGATTACCAAACAAATCTTCTTCGTTAAGGGGGTTAACTACTACAATGTAATTGTTCAGTGACTGCTTTCCTCTTGGTTAGGGTAGAAGAGACTCTTTAGCTATAGTAAGCAGCTCTTCTTCGAGAAGAATACTCCAAAATCAAACCATTGTGCTCTAGTCTTGGGTAGTCTCTCAGCCTGTGTACCATGGTCTTCCACTGTCTTGAGTTAGAGTTCTCTTACTTGAGAGTAAACTCGGGCGTGCTATTCTCTTCCTCTTTTTTTTTTCTTTTCCTTTTTGAAGTTTTTATAGTTTATATATGAAAGATCGAATTTAGTTTTGTTGCTCTTCTTGAAACATTTTATTTCAATTGTTCATTACTTCTCTTGTAGTTTATTTATTTCCATGTTCCTTTCCTTGCTAGGCTATTTTTCACTCTTGGAGCCGTTACGCTTATAGTATTTTGTCTTTCCCATTAGGGTTGTAGCTTAGCTTTACATAATAATAATAATAATAATAATAATAATAATAATAATAATAATAATAATCATCATCATCATCGCCATAATGATATCAAATACCTTTTCCACGGTCAACTGTTGTTTTTTTAAAGACTGCTATCTTGATGTGTGCTGACTGATATTTTTAGAAATTATATTTATCATTTTTAACGTAACAATAGTGTTAATATTGTTATTATCATTCTTCCTTTTCTTGCTGTTGTTGCTGTTGTTGTAGTTCTTCTTCTTCTTCTATTATTATTATTATTATTATTATTATTATTATTATTATTATTATTATTATTATTATTATTGTTATTATTATTATTATTATTATTATCATTATTATTATTATTATTATTATTATTATTATTATTATTATTATTATTATTATTATTATTATTATTATATACTCTTAAAAATGAAACTTTCATCCAGAGAAAAGCTGGAAAAAATAAATCATCCTTTTACTGTTCATAGAGAGGTACAGCCCGTTCTAAAAATAAAACTAGTAAAATTTTTAATTCAAAACAAAGCCTCATGAGAAATACCTTGCTCCTTTCGAGTTCACTTTTACCTTTACTACATCATTATGCTCCAATAGGGTTATATTTCGTCCTTGATGTTATGGATACCACAGTCAACTGAATTTTTATTCTATTATTCTTATCACGTATTTAATATTTCTTTTAAAGTGTTCTGTCAATCGTCCTTACATACCACAGACTGTTCATATCAATTGTCGTCATATTTTCTTCCGTACTGCACAATTATCAGAAACTAATTTGCATGTAGAGAATATGTTTAAATCTAATCTTTACTTCTTTTGGGTATTACTTCAGTTGGCAATTGCTTTTCCGTCTTTTCCCTTCGTTTTTCCATTTTGAATATCATTAGCCACAATAGTCCCTTTTTCATATGCACCGTGCTGTCTTCCATGAAGTCTTCATTTTGGTTTATTTTCTCGGTTTACCTTCATCTTACTACGAACATAATTTTCTTCTAAATGCTGTCTGACCAACCACTTCAGTTCAGCCACTCTATTCTAACTTGTTTCTCTTCCTCTTATATCATTTTAAAGTCTATATAGTTTGTAAATAAAAGATTTATCTCAATGTTGCCACTGTTCTTAAAATATTTTATTGCAAATGTTCTTTACTTCTCTTGTAATTTATTTATTTTTCATTTCCTTTCCTTGTTAGGCCAATTTCCCCGTTGAAGCCCTTAGGCTGTTAACATTCCGCTTTTCCAACTAGGGTTGTAGCTTAGCTAATAATAATTACTGAGCATATCGATCCATGTATTTTACCTTTTTTCTTAGTCCTCGCTATTTTTTATTTTCATTCCTCTATCTTTAATTTGTTATTTCTAGTTTTACTAGCATCAGCATTATCAACAGTACTGTTGTTATGTTGCTTTTTATTTACTTTTATTATTTCTTATTTTTTACTAATTGAAAATTATATAACTCTTTGATTTACTAGCAATGAACTTTTTCGAACAACTTGAGGATGGCAGGTTTATCCTTGCCAGCCAAGATTCTTGAACATGGTGTGTTCTACTATGCGAGCGTCATTTTTAGATTTATTTGACATTTATAATGATATCGGAGTCAATGGCCTTAGATGCCAGGATGCCAGAAACTTTAAATCAATCAATCAATCAAGTGAACCGAAATAGCTGCTACAAATTAACAATATGACGGTTATTCTTCAGTTTCACTCAACCGTGGTAATCCTGAATAATTAAGGGTAAGAAATCTCGTGAATTCGGAGTGCAAGGGAATAATTTTAATTTCCCTTATATACTTATTAGCTAGGAAATATCGTATGACCTGCAATTTCAATGTTGAATAAACCAAATTTAACATTAGTTTGAAAACTCCCATTGTGTAAAATCAGGACTAGGGGATGTAATGCCTTATACTAAATGCATAAACCACGTAACTTGTCTTACTAGGGCTACGATTGCTTATTTTTGTTTTAAGGCTATATAATTAGATTTGTCCTAAGCATTTCTATGCAATATTTGGACTTTTTGTGGCATTGCTTTGAAGAAAAAACACAAATCTAGACTACACAAAGATGCTGCAATAGCTTAAAAACCTATATTCTTGAGATTTTAAAATAATTTTTACACATATCCATATCAAAAATTCAATCTATAATGTGGTCACAGTTACCAAGGGAACCTTGGATTACACTAGCTTGAATTTGCATTGTATAAGAAATCTCATGAAAACTACAATTTCTTACCAGAAATTTTTTGAGTAAATGTTTCTTTATCATTGTCTTATACTCGCATACTCTTTACCATATCTGTCGCTAACAACGGCTGAATACCCCATTCTCCTCCTCTTTCTAAGTTCAGTTGAAATTGATAGGGGACTCTACGAGGAATGAAAAAAAAGAAAAATTATATTATTACAAGTACTATAACATGCTAAACTGGAACTGTAGGAGTATTTCAAGCCTAGGAACCCCAATATGAACAATAGAAAAGTGAAGAGCAAATTATAAAAGGAAAAAATTTAACAAATCAAGATAGATAACAATGTTAGAGGAATAAGTAACCGTTAAACTATGAAACAATGCTTATGTAAAGTTACACAGTAGAATGATTCATAAATAAAATTTGAAGTTGATTTCCATAGACTTAACTACTTAATTAGGACGATCAGTCCACACATTCATAAGACAAACAACACTTAGCATGAATAGATAATTGAACGACGGTGCTAGATATTAATAGCAATATGAGCAAAAAGGAATTTTATAGACCTTAAGTTTCTGTCCAATAGCTTGAGATTAAAATCACATGCTGGACACCAGCCTGGAAAAAAAATATTCAAAACATGCCAGAATAAAAGAGATCATTCCCTCTGGATTGAAAGGTTTTCAAAATTTGAAATATCTTCTAAATATTCGAATTGTTTGGACTTTTGAAGAAGGCATGACTGATAGGTTTTTCAGTATTGAAATTGCAATCAGGTATAACACTTCCAATACTATAAGAGCTGCATTTAGTTAAAAAAAATATTGTCAATAAAAAGTATCTAGAATAAGAGGGTCTTAATATCATTCTCAGATTGGGTTTTGTTAAGGTTTAACTTCATTAAACTTTATTATTTTCATTATCCATACATTTTAGCCAAATCTTTTGTTGTGAGATCTAAACTCAGGAGATGAATCGATGTCAACTATAAAGAGTAAATATCCGAATAAGCATAAAGCTTGTAATTAAGACTGAGCCACATGATACGTTTATGATGTAGAAATATAAGGATCACAAGAGATATCTTACATACTGTACATACTATACATTATAAGACATTAATCAGGAAAGCTTATTCGCTTCTAGCTTAGGTGAGCTACAACGTTACCCACACATTATTCTGATTACTTCTTTATATATGTACACATGATAATAGGGATTTTAATTCAATACCTCTCCATTCATCATCTACTTCGCGCTTCACAGTTCTCAGCCACGTAGGCTTGGGTCTTCCAACTCTTCTAGAGCCTTGTGGAGCGGCGTTGAAAGTTTGGTGAACTAATCTCTCTTGGGGAGTGCCAAGAGCATGCCCTAACAATCTCCATCTACAGCTCACTATAATTTCATCCACAAATGGCACTTGAGTAATCTCTCTTATAAATTAATTTCTAATCCTGTCTTGCCACTTAATTCCCAATATTTTTCTGTGGGCTTTGTTCTCAAATATACAAAATCTGTTGAAGATTGTATCAATGTCATGCCACGAATCATATCCATACAGTAATACCGATCTCACTAAATTGATATATAGTCTGATTTTTATACGTAAATTAAGGCGATTAGATTTTCAAACTTTACTTTATCTAGCCATTTTGAGTTTTTTTTTTTTTTAATCCTACACTAAACTCAATGAAGATCATGGTTCCTAAATACATAAATGATTCTACCTCATTCATCCTTTCTCCTTCCAATGCTATTTCATTTCCCATTGCATATTTCATTCTCATTATCTCTGTCTTTCTTCTATTTATCTTGAACCCAACTTAGTGTGATATTTCATATATTATGGTAAGCAAGCTTTGTAAGTCCTGTGGTGTTCTCCACCCTCTCCAACTGTTCTAAGCATTACAAAACCATAGGGAGGATATACTACATAGTTTCCGATAATTATGCAACCTGCTCAATAGTATCCATGGATTTTAATTAACCTTCTAAGAGATTATTAGGATTGTATGTCTCAGATTACTCAGTGGTTTTCATTATTCATTATCTAAGTTTTTAACTTAAAAGGATAATACAGCCAAAATATCAAGAGGAAATCAAGAGGACAGCAGGAAGTGGTGGTTTAAAAAGACGTTTTCTCATTGTTCATCGAAATGTTGTTTTCAAGGTTTAGTGTTGAGTATGAAAATATGCACACTAAAAATACAAGTATGATCACTGGTGGTTTGCATGCTTGTTACTGACTCCGAAAAAAAAGGCAATTCTATTTCGGGTATACGCAAGGCGTTCTTATGTCAAGTGGTTTGAAGATCATTATTGTATATTTTATGAAGTTGTTCGAGGACTGATATTCACTTGATATATTTACCATTATCATTTTTTTAAACACCATTTCTTCATCTTGTATGAACGGGCGACTCTTGATAATACAAGAGTTGAGGATGTAAAATTTACTTGAACTAAATCTCTTCTCTGGCGGGGTAGGGTTGGGTGACATATACTGTTTTGCTGCATGTCCT
>NC_090746.1:43130810-43173310 GCF_036898095.1 Palaemon carinicauda | reverse complement strand
CACTAATGTGTGTTTATAATAGTACTACACCAACAATTAGTGGCAGCCATTCAACTTTAAGTACCAGTAATATCAACTTTATGAACCAGCGATTTAAACTGTAATACTTAGCAGGTACAACAGTAATGAATCTACAATTACAATGAAGTATCTACCTCCACCGAAGAAATGAACGCATTGAATATCAACTATAAATATTATACAAACTGAGGAACAGGATCTTCAATCAACATTTTAAGAAGACGAAGGAATGGCATTCAACTTTATCAACGTTTACTGAACAAACATTCAAGAATCACATCCAGGAAATAAAACTTTCAACAATACAACGGGAAATCAAATCGAAACATTCATCCAGCAGCTAAACTCTTGCAAACCAGAGAGAGAGAGAGAGAGAGAGAGAGAGAGAGAGAGAGAGAGAGAGAGAGAGGAAATGACGTCATCGTCCCTCGCCCATAAATACTGAAAGCTAAGTACATTTCTTTATTCATTCAGTTTTAGGCAGTGAAGTGTTTGTTGTCACGAGTCGATCCTCCATTATTGCTGGGGTGAGTTATTAGCAAATCTTCATTTTTCATTCATTAAAGGAAACTGTATTCTACTTCGAATTCTCGTCTAGAATTTTTTTTTCTCTGTGCTAATTTTGTTTTCTTTCAGAAATTTTCAAGAAATATATTTATCTTAGTTTCTTTGTTTTGGGGGATTGTGTTATAATCTGCAATATATCTTTATTTGTATAGTGCTTATGCGTTTACGCAGTAGACGTCTGTATTCATATAGAGGTTTTGATAGGATCGCAAGGAATCGAAGGGATAGAAAAAAAGGTAAAGTAAACATGACACCTCCTGTAAATCCCGGACCAAGTATCCCTACCCCCGGACCTAGTAACCCCGCTCCCGTACTAACCCTAGTGAGAGCCCGATCGCCTATCCTTCCTTTTTAAGGTTGGGTCAATGGGTTCTTACCTCAGAATGTCGAGTCTTGGATTTCATCAGTTGACGCTCACTTAAATGCAAAACATATCATAGACCCATTTGTACAATTACAAGAAGCTAAAAGTTTCATAGACTTTTCTAACGGAGATGCAAGTGCGTATCTTAGGGGAGTTTCTTTTCAAGAGGCAGTTACATGGGAAAAACACTTATCCAAGCCAATATGACTCAGATTAATGTTATAGGAAGAGCGGCTCTCATTGCCGATAGGCTTAATGAATATCAAGATATTTTAGGTAATTCCACATGGGTTATGGGAGATAACATTGCCGTGAAAGATTTCTTACAATTAATGTATTTACCTTGCATGACAATTATGTTGCCAGAGGCTTTAGTGCGCTGTTTAGATAAAAAAATTAACGCCCGAAAGTACAAAATTAGATGTGTACAGATGGATAAAGAAACACATGTCTAAGTGTACTGACCTAGATCCCTTGCTTACTCAAGTGAAACTAAATGAAACTAAGCCACAACATGTAAACGTAGTTAATAACAATAATCAAGTCGCAGGAATGACGTGTTATAATTGCAGACGTCAAGGTCACTTGATTGTAGACTGCAGAGCGCGATTTTGTTCAATACATAATAGTTCATCTCATTCATATAGTCGATGCTATTTGCGTAATCAACAATAGAATCCTAGAAACACGCAGTCAATTCCACAGTCAATTCCCTATGGAAATAAAAAGAAAAATCCTCAGTTCAATAAGAAGAAACAGCCAAACGTCAATGCAGTTCAAAATCAAAAACAAACAAATAGTGCTTCAAATAACTCTGATCCTGGGCCGTCTAGCCAGAACTCGCAAGGTCAGACTAATTTTCAGAATGTGCAGAGCAAAGCAAATACCACATAATTAACTCCAATGGGGATGAGAGTGATGTTGGGTCATACATATCAACATCAGTAGTATCAAATAATCCATTTAATGTTTTATCAGATCATTGTGAGGCAATAGATTTTCCTATGAAACACACGGCTGAATCAAATAAATCAGAGCAGGTTCCCGTAGATTTGCAACAAATGCACACAATAATAAGCCAAAAAGAGTTACGACCTACATTATGTGCTGTAAATTTAGAACACCGATCCTTTACATTATTTTTTGACTCTCGTAGTCCACGTAATATCATGGATTTGAGGACTCATCATTTGTTATTTTCGAACTTCCCTACAGAGAAGCCCGGAGTGAGGCTCTCGGGTATAGGAAATAATGAATTAAATGTAATAGGCATAACTCATGTTCAGTACAAGGTCGGTAAGCGCACGTTTGCCGATACCTTTGTCGTTGTACAAAACATTGATATGTATCCAGCTGTAATTATAGGATACCCGTCTATGGGCAATCAAAACATTATCTTAGCCCCTGCCAAACACGGTGTGTATATCAAAGGAAAATTCTATAAGTCTTCTAGTACCTTAAAATCAGTTTTGCATAAAAAGGAGACGACAAATAAAACAGTGACGTACGTTGAAAAGCCGATCACTTGTCTCATTAATAAAGAAATAATATACGCGACCCAACAGAATTCTCGTTCACCCGTAATATCATCTTGTACGCAATCTATCGAGCCGAACGTAACTTCGAATATAATCGTGCGAGTAAAGAAAACTTTGCCCGAATCTGAAATATTAATCCTTTCCGACACTTTGAAAACTAACGGATTGTCCGTCACACAAGCTATTTATACAGTCGGCTCACAACAACAATGTAATATTGAAGTCTGTAATCATTTAAATACCCCTTTAGTAATTCACAAAAATCAACATATCTTGGATGTAGAAGTTTATAAACACCGTATTCTTACCGTCGCTGAAATCAATCACGCTCAATCAGTTGCGGATGAATCCCTTTTGCAATCTATTAAAAATAAAATCAATGAAGACATTCAAGAAGAGGAAATTCAGCAGTTTTTTTTTTGGACTTTTAACCGAATATCATGAGGTTTTCTCCACTACGGAAGAATCCTTAGAAAAAACAGATGTTATTGAACATCAAATAAGGTTAAATGACAAGCAGAAAATTATCTAGGTACCCTCGTACAGACTCCCTATGAAATTCCAGAATGAGATAAATGATGAAGTAGGTGAAATGCTAGAAGAAGGAGTCCTTAGGAAATCGAACAGCCCTTATAATTTTCCATTAATAGTTGTACCGAAAAAAGATCGCACATGGCGTATCTGCGTAGACTTCCGTCGCTTAAATGAGGAAGCGATCCCTGATCGATTCCCAGTGCCATGTACTGACGATATTTTATCTTTGTTAGGTCAGAATAAACATTTTACCAGTTTGGACTTACTTAAAGGCTTTCACCAGATATCATTAGAAGAAAATAGTATCCCATACACTGCCTTCAGCACAGCCAGGGGACATTATGAATTTTTGCGTATGCCTTTTGGTTTACGTTGTGCTCCCATAACATTTACTAGAAAGATTAACATAGTGTTTGGAGACTTACTAGGGGATATATTGCATGCCTATATGGACGACCTTGTAATCTTTTGTAATACCTTAGAAGAACATCTACATAAACTGGAACTAGTACTACAGAGACTAAGACAGCATAACTTAAGGGTAAAGATTAGTAAGTGTGAATTCTTCAAGACGGAATATGTCTATTTAGGTTTTAAGGTGTCTAGCCAAGGTCTTAAAGTAGTCCACGATAAGGTGTCGGCTATCCGTAACTTTCCGATACCTACTAATGTCAAGGGAATACAGCAATTTCTGGGGTGTAGTGGATATTACAGGCATTTTATTCGCAATTATTCAATAATAGCCACTCCCCTAACTGATCCCACGAAGAAGGGCGTAGATTTCATATGGTCTGAGCAGCATCAACAGGCGTTTAATACCTTGAAAGATGAACTGAGTAGTTCTAATATCTTAAAATTTCATGACTTAGGTAAGGAATTCTTCATTGCAACAGATGCCTCAACCCTAGGAGTAGGTGGGGTATTGCTTCAGCAATATGACAGACAGTTTTACCCGATAGCTTTTTATTCACGAAAACTGAGAACTTCCGAAAGTAAGTATGCAGTAATAGACAAGGAAGGGCTACCTATTGTTAAATTACTAGTGCATTTTAAGTTCATAATATTCGGTTATCCCGTCAAGGTTCTTACTGATCATAAACCACTAACCGACTTTTTTAAAGGCTTTAGTCACAGCCCAAACAAAATCGGTGGCATTTGATCATCCAAGACTTTGGCGCAAGAATCGGGTATTTACCAGGGAAAGCAAATATCATTGCTGATGCATTATCACGCAACCCCGTGTCATCTTGTACGGAGCCATTAGCTGAATTAATAGATATATCAACATCCATGACTATTGTTAAAACTATATCTGAACAGGAAGATCTGGGCTGGAGCGCTGAATTATTACAGACTGAGCAAAGAAAAGATCAGAAATTTAAAAAAATCATAAATGCTTTGAAAGGAAATCCTAAGGAGAAGGAATATATAAAGTATACGCAGCAGAATTATATAATCAAGGACAATATTCTGTGTAGATCCGCGACAAGGAAAACCCACAATACACCACATGTGACTAACGACTAGGTAGTGGTACCAATCTCACTTATATCCACTGTCCTAAATTGGTTGCATGCAAATCCATTGCCTGGACACCCGGGGTTTTCCATGATGTCACAGAAAGCCAAATCATTGTTTTATTGGCATACGATGCTTACAGATATAAAAAACACATAGCTAATTGTCGCACTTGTCAGGAAAGCAAAAGGCACACGAAAACACCTGTCAGCCTAGGGGCTTATCCCGTGCTCAATCAACCCTTTGAAAGAATACATTTAGATTTATTAACAGGATTTTACGAGTCAGACAGAGGAAATAAGCACCTCTTAGTAATTGTAGATGCTTTGACTCGATATACAGAACTGATAGCGCTTAAAACTAAAACTGCGATTGAATGCGCTAGGAAGTTTTACGAGTGTTACATTTGTAAACATGGAATTCCACACATGATAATCTCAGACTCGGGTGGAGAATTTAATAATCATTTCCTTAACTCATTGTGTGAATTCCTTAGCATAAAAAAAATCAATATTATGATCTATCACCCAGAGTCGAATGGGCTAGTGGAAAGAGCGAATAGGAAGGTTTTAAACATATTAAGATTAACACTAGGGGATCAGACCCCAACTGGGATATTGCAATACCTGCGGTACTAAGTACTGTGAATCACTCATATCATGTATCAATTAAAATGTCGCCGAACGAGGCATTGTATGGTACCCCAGTTAGAACGCCTACAACTAATTTATCATATCCTTTAAAGGAAGTTATAAATGCAAGCAAAAGTCGTTATGATATCCTTCGAAAGAATTTAGAAGAATCACAAATCATAATGAAAAGGAATCATGATAAAATAGCGAAGCCAACTAAAACATATACCGTGGGTGATAATGTATACATACAGGTAAATGTACATAAAGGACTCAATTATAAACTAACACCTAAGTTTGAAGGCCCATTAAACATTTTGGAAACATTAACGGCCAATAGGTTTAGAGTTCAAAACGTATCCCAGCCCACTGATGAGAGAATTTTACCATTGGCTCAAATAAGAAGTTAAAAAAAAAAGAGAGAAGGATGTGAGGGAATTTTTTTTTATCTATGAAACTTTTATAATATTTGTATGTTATCATTTTTTTTCTTCTTAATACAGGAGTAATTACATATATTTTACTCATTACATGTTTCCAGAATGAAGTTTTTATTGTTAGGAGCGATATTGTTTGTTCAGACATTTTTCTCGTGTGGGAAGAGCCCTAAAACTAAAAGTAGAGAGTACAGAAGACGTTTTTATTACTGCAAGCAATATAGTTATAGAAGTAAACATGCATCACTAGCTAAAAGAGGTTTGCGGCTTCATTAAATGAAATGCATAAACGACATTTTCCTTTTAATACAGAGAGTTCGCTTGCACCGACACTAAGAGTAGCAGAAATGCTATCCCAAGACTTGCAAAATAAGACTTACGAGGCAGAATCTTTGGCTCGTGACCTTCTGATGTGGACAGTAAGACACACTAACCTTGAAAGCTGTAACCCGTTTATTTTTGCTGCACTAAACATCTTTGGATCAGTTGCAAGTTTAGGCTTAGGGATTTCAAATCGTCTTAAAATCAATAATCAAAATAAGAAAATTTAGTTTTTAGAACATGAAAACGAATTAGTTTCATCAGAACTAAGGAATCAGTTAACATCAATTAATCAAATTATGAGTTCGGTGAACAAACATTCTAGCAAAATCAGTCAGATTATGGAAGTACAAAACTTGCTGGTAACATTAACGTATCATAATTCAAAAATAGATCATATCCATACTAAAATTGCACATTTAATTGAAAAATCAAAAGACTATGTGGAAGCTATTACGTTAGCAACTAAAGGTGTTCTATCACCACATCTGTTGCCAATAAAAGACAACGTTAATTCTGGAGAACAGACGGGAGAAAATAGGTTATGTTCCTTTGTTAGACGCCCATAGGTTAGAATTTTATTATAGTCTAATTACAGTTAGCGTTGGAAATTACAGGATCATGATTACAGTTCCCTTTAATTCTTCCGATGCCTGGAAATCATACAAGATATCACCATTCCCAACTTTCATGACGAATAACTCAAGTCCAGTAATATCCAGTTTGACAGGACACGTATTGATTTCCCCTGATAAGGAAACATATACGGTCATTAAAGACTCGGATAAATTAACTCACTGTTCAGAGGCAATGAATAATAAAGTATGTACAGCTGACTCCTTTGAATTCCATAAAAAATCAATGGATTCATGCGAGTTAGGTAAAGTGCTAAACGGTGCCCTCTCCCATACATATGAAAATTGTCTGAAAAAACTTTATCCTTTTGAAGATAATAAGTTTAATTGCAGATTGAACAACAGCTCATGGATACAATACGACAAGGCCGGCTTCAATGTATCATGCACGGACGGATCCACGTCCTATTCCCAGATCTTCGTTGCAGCAGATGGTTACATCGGTACGTCCATGAATTACACGTTCCAAGGAATTAACACTATCATCAGGAAACGGACCTACTTCGCGAATTTCACGTGGACAACTACAATCCCCTCCTTACCTCTCCCATACAACGCACGAGTGGCTAATCGATTGATGAAATTAACCGAGATAGACCACCCGTCACCGACTTATGCAGATCTTCGTTTCTACGTGTTGCTAGTATCAATCAGCGTTACGGTGATGATATTTATCGCCGTTAACATCTTTGTTTGGCCTAGGGTAAGGCAAAGACAGGTGGAGCTCAAGAGGAACGGTTTGCCATGTCAAGACAACACTCCCTATTTTTTGAAAACTTTTAAATTTAGAGCCTTTTGAAATTGGCCATTTCATTCACTCGAAGGAGTAAAATTGTCTGGAATAGTTAAGTGCATGAAAAGAGGTTAGTACGCTAGTAATATGTAGTCGAAGAGACTCTAGGACATTTGCATTTTAAAAACATTTAAAAAAAAAAATGTTTTTTGGGCACCTAATAAAATATATAAGACCTATATGTTAAAATAAAATTATCTTTTGGGCATCTAATAAAACATAAAAGCCCTTATATATATATATATATATATATATATATATATATATATATATATATATATATATATATATATATATATATATATATATATACATATATATATATATATATATATAATTATATATATGAATATATATATATATATATATATATATATATATATATATATAAATATATATATGCATATATATATATATATATATATATATATATATATATATATATATATATATATATATATAGATAGATAGATAGATAGATAGATAGATAGATAATATATATATATATATATATATATATATATATATATATATATATATATATATATATATATAAATATATATATATATATATATATATATATATATATATATATATATATATATATATATATGTATATATATATATGAAACCGTGGTGCGTGTACGTACCAGGAATTTTTTTTGTGCACTGTAATTATATCTTTACCAAGGTAACAACTATTCTTTAACACGTTACCGAATCATATGTACGTCATTTTTTTTTTGGGGGGGGGGGTACCACATAATCATTTGCTAGCAATATACCATATATAGATCTGTATTTTCCATGCATTTTTCTTTATTTTTGACTATGTCCGTTAGGAATGTATTTTTTTTGTATACCTATTTGAACGTTCATCCTTAATCACTTGTTTGTGGCTTAAAGTTAAAAAAAATATATATATATATCCAGTCACACTCCTAAAAAACATATTTTCAACGTACTTTTTATTATTCAATTATTTGAAGGTAGCTGTCCGAGCTAATGTAATATACATATACATTTATAAACCTATGACCAAATGGATCATAGGGAGATGGAGTGTGAACGTCAAGTCATAACAGGATGCGTAAGTAAGACCAAGCTAAATCATTGCGTAGGTAAACATTTCGTATGTAACGTCAACACAATACAAGCATCCTGTGAGAAACAGTTGACCTCTTGGTTTCTGCATGGAAACAGATGGCTTCCGGTAGTAATCTTGTGTAATCATATTTGTAATAAAGGCTGAGATAACTCATACAACTTTATCACCAAAACCTATATTTTTGTTAGTTCTATTTTCAACTGTAATACGGAATGGTCATCCGACTAAACCATCCCTACTCCTGTGATGGAGCTACTAATAAATTGTTTTAAAGTTAACCTAACTAGACTTATTCAGAAGAAGTAACCTACAAGTCCCACAAATCTATATCACATTGAAGAGACATGAGATAGAACACTAATGTGTGTTTATAACAGTACCACACCAACATATGTACACACACACACACACACACACACACACACATATATATATATATATATATATATATATATATATATATATATATATATATATGTGTGTGTGTGTGTGTGTGTGTGTGTGTGTAACTTCAATATATGCAATATATCTATGCTGGGATAGAGAGCGAATGACTAATGTCCATTGAATTACTATTTTCCCTTGCTTTAAGGAATGAAGTAAATGTTTTTTCAATAACGATAAAATTTGATTGGGCTTTGCCGTTCGTTTTATTTGTATATCAAATTGCTTCATCCACCATTAAGCTAACACACCGGTTTCACTCATTTGATCCTTTGCTTAGTTTGCATCCAATGCAATAATTGTGTATCTGTTGAATGTGATATCGAATTTGTAATTATGAAAAACAACATATTGATTATAATCTTTCAAATTAATATTCCTATTACCTTCCTTTAAGTAGCTGATTATATTTTGAAGAGTTGTTTTCTTTCTTTTTGATAGTCTTAGTTTTTTAGTGTAAATGAATTTTTTGTGCGTGGGTTTCCTCACTTCATTTTGGCAATTTATCGGAAAGTTTTCATGGGTAGGAATTTTACAAGGATCCTCAAATTCCAATTCAGCGGTTCTCCTTCTTAGGAGATGAGGTTAGTTGCTTTAACTTCATACAGCTCTCTCTCTCTCTCTCTCTCTCTCTCTCTCTCTCTCTCTCTCTCTCTCTCTCTCTCTCTCTCTCTCTCTCTCTCTCTCTCTCAGAATTGCGCTTTTGAATGCGGATAATCTAGAACCAGTATTCAGATGAAAAACTTTTTGTAGATAATTCGGTATATTTGCTGGATTCTGTAAAGCACACCTTAAACTTGCACGGTATTTTGTTTGAGGACGAGGCCTATTTCTTCACAAGGGTCAAAAGTAGTTTTGTCTATTTTTTCGTAATGTATGTGAAAGAGACTTTTAATAAATTGTAGTCGATAGTGACGTAGTACAATACAGATCTGTAAGCGCTATTTCAACATTGAAATTAAAGTGTTCATGTACTTAATTAAAATAACTAAATATATGTAGTTATGGACATGATACCACGCATTGAAGTAGTCATGTACTTAAAAGCCCCATTTTCCCCTTCACATTTATTTAAAAGAATTTTACAACTGTAGGAACCCATCATCATCTCTGGAAAAGATGTAGTGTCATGTTGGTAAGTAAGGATAGATAGTATGTTGATTGAGGATAACAACTAGTTAATTACACGTAAAATGCTATAGATTCTGAATAAAAGGTATTGATGTTTTTAGTATTGTCAATCTTCAACATACTACATAACGTTTCAGTGATACATTTGGATATCCATACCAAATACTGTTTAATCTTGAAGAATCGCGTTATGAGAGGGATGGCTTGTATGTTATTTTTATCTAAATTGAAATCAGATTGTAAATGAATTAATGTAATTATCTGCGGTCTATTGATCAATGAACACTACTTTTATTTTACTTTTAATCGTTGGGGTATAAAGTTTTAGTGTACAGTACACCTAGATGTATACAACAATATTTTTCGTGTTTTTGCGTCTCATAATTTTTTAAGGGGAATGGCGATCCTTACTATATCTACTTTGCAATTTGCGTTATTTACAAGTATTCGGGCGAAGAAAGAAACCATTTAGAAATATCGTAGTCATCAAATATACTGTTACAAGAGTAAACTATATATCTTATATAAAAGATTGAAGAAGTTTTTACCTTTTTAAATAACCTTCATTATTTTAGTCTTACAGTGCATCGTGCTCAGGATTAAGAAGCATTTCAGCATTTATATTTACTTCGCAGAAAGTGCATGAAATGACTCGCAGCCAGTCTATACAGCACAAATCCACAAATTCAATCCAGTCCAAAGAAAGAGGATTATCAATGAATAGACTGATGTTAAAATCCTTTAGAATATTCAGCGATTATCCTTATTGTCAATTTTTATCACAGTAATGGGAAAGGAAAAAAAAACCATCTAAACAAAATTGTCACTATGCTAAAGGAAATAGTTATTCAAAGTTACTATATCGTGAAAAAATGTAATGGAGTGTGATAAAAGAGTATTTTTTCTTAAATATAATAAGTTACATCAAAAGCCTCCGATAATTTCTATCCAGTTCTCTTTAGTGTTGATTTCTCTCTTCATTAATAACAATGATAATGATCATAACCATAAGAATAATTCTGGATTAAAGCTACTTCAGATATTAATTCAATTTAGCAAAAATACAACGCTCTACTTTACCACTGACTACTGGCCATATTTTATATGCTTTAATGAGGACATAGGTACAAAAGACAAGTTTTTTGTATGAATAATCATAACTGGTCAGATGGATAAACATGCTGTTCCTTGTGTTCGTCTTTGTGTTTTTATAGCAATTACAACACTTTCATCATTTATGATTTGGCATATTAGGACCGAGAAAATCTTTGTCACAAACTTCAATGAAGTTTATGATACCGCCGTAATTATCATTTATCGAACTTTCAGTGAGTATTCAGTATGAGCACGTTTATTTCATATATATATATATATATATATATATATATATATATATATATATATATATATATATATATATATATATGTGTGTGTGTGTGTGTGTGTGTGTGTATATATATATATATATATATATATATATATATATATATATATATATATATATATATATATATATATATATATATATATGCAGAAGAACCACAGGGAAAATGAAAATACGAAATATACGATTAAGTCCTGACTAGTTTCGTGATACTTCTTCAGAGTCCTCTTAAGAAGTATCACGAAACTAGTCAGGACTTAATCGTATATTTCGTATTTTCATTTTCCCTGTGGTTCTTCTGCATCTGAGCATTACGTTTTCCTGTGATTTTTACGCATATATATATATATATATATATATATATATATACATATACATATATATATATATATATATATATATATATATATATATATATATATATATATATATATATATATATACAGAATATATATCGTATCTTACTGGAAAGGATCGGATCACACCAACTGTACAGCACACCTATATGAAGATTCTTTGCTTTTTGTATTTTCAAATAAGCGCATCAATATCGTTTTGAATGTTCCCGTCTCCATTCTTACTGCAATAAAACATGCCTCTATAAAGTTTCCCTTCTCCCCTGAATCTATTGAATGTTCCAGGTTTTATCATCCTTTTTTTCCGAAACTATGGCGGCTGGGTAGTCGCATAGCCTACCATCCCCTTTAAAAGAAGTGTTCTTGCTTATTGATTTTCGAAAGATGGGAGTTTGCCGACTTATTTGTATTGATGAATGGTTTTCGACTAAGATGACTTTTTTTTTTCAATAATACCTTTTTCTTTTGGTAAGGTTCGAGTTACATAAGCCCATATCGTAAAAGGGACCTATGTTTAGTATTTTCCTAATGCAGAAGGTATTGAAGTCGTTCGCCTTATGGTAAGAATTACGATGAAATAACATTTTACATTGGCTTTGTTCTCGATAAGAAGTCGCATAGAGCTCAGATTATCAAATAAAGGATAAGAATGAAAATGTTATCACAATTTTGATGATTGTTTTGGATTTCACTATAAGTGTAAGATATGTCCGGCAAATTATTAATACTTTTAGTAGTTACATAACCTGTAACGAGATATTTCAGACCTAAATGAAAAGTGGTAACTTGAAATCCAGTTTTGCAAAATACTATATCAACTCCAAATTCGCATAGATATTTGAATTTTATATTTTGATTCATGGATAAGATTTTGATAAAATTTGGAGTATAAATGTTATAATTTTCTATTATCCATAGATTTTGTCACAATCAAACAAACCTTGGTTTGACATAGGCTATGTTAGGGAATTTTTGGATTTTTTTTACCCATGATCCTACTTCGATATCCTATCTATGAAATCGATAATGATGCATTACAACAAAGAGAATCGGTTTGCCGGTTTTGTGTACCAACTCTCTTCCATAATCCTTCGCTAAAGGAATAACATAATAGTATACATATTACGCATCCCCTATATCCTATATAAAGCCCTTTGCGTTTCCCTTAAGGCCTACCAATATCTCCCAATCGAGATGGATCGTGACTGGTCCTAATGCAATAGCAAGACATTAATGGGACTGAGTATCCAAGTCATTTTAGGAAGACTGAAGAAAACCCCTTTTCATTCACATTTGACAAAGTGATTTGGGTATGTCGAAATTAGAAGAATTAGTTTTTTTCCTTATTGAGATTTAGGACTAAAGAACTCTCTCTCTCTCTCTCTCTCTCTCTCTCTCTCTCTCTCTCTCTCTCTCTCTCTCTCTCTCTCTCTCTCTCTCATATGTATGTTTATGTATATGTAAAATCCCATTGATAAATATCTAATTAAGTCCAAAGAACTGCAAAACAAGTGTTGCCACTGACTTCTTCCTTTCAAGGTATGGAACAAGGTTAAATCCTCTTTGTGGAAAACCTACCTCAACTGTTTCTTAAGGTAATCTTACTCTTTCCGGAAACAAAGGGTATTCATTTCCAGCACTTCTTATTCCCTTTATTGGGAAATGAATTATGTTTTACTTTATTTTCGATCCCCTCTCTCCTTCTCCGCAAATTTTCGAAATTACAGACACCATTTAACTAACTTATTGTCCACTAGTCCAAATACGTGACCAGACTTCCTGAAATTACCCAAAAGCTTGCCTACCTAGTTTTTGTTCTATCTGTACTCTTATTAAGATTCTATATTAAATATCTATATCTATGGTTGACTTTTTATCGGACGTTAGAATTAAGTTTCTATTCCTAACTTTATAAAGGAGAATTATCGTGGCAATGCCCATTAACATTACAACATTTTGCTCCTTGCTAAGCCTTTAACGAAGATTCTGTAGCCCTTTTCTGGGAATCGCATCTCCATTACAATCACCATTTACATTATTGGGAATCCATTTAATATCCATACCTTACTTCAGCTCATATTCACTCTCAAACATTGAGAGAGAGAGAGAGAGAGAGAGAGAGAGAGAGAGAGAGAGAGAGAGAGAGAGAGAGAGAGAGAGAGAGAGAGAGAGAGAGTAGTTCAAATATCTAATGATTTTTATGAAGAAATATTGAATTTTATTTTATTCATGTGTCCTTCAGAAGCAAGCATATTTAATAGAACAACTTTATTCCCGCCAGGTCGAATGCTCATAGAAAAACTTAGAGAATGAGGATTCCTGATTCACTCAAAAATGGATTGTAATTGCTACATATGAATAGTATGTATGCTATAACTCCACGTAGTTCAGGTTCAATCGAAAATGTCACCAGTTGTCGGTTCATTGAATTTTTTGGAGAATAGTGAAGGTATTTATATCAGTCCATTTGTTTGTCCGTAATAACACTTAAAAATATTATGACCTTGTTC
Organism: Palaemon carinicauda; assembly: GCF_036898095.1. NCBI lineage: Eukaryota > Metazoa > Arthropoda > Malacostraca > Decapoda > Palaemonidae > Palaemon > Palaemon carinicauda. The sequence continues at coordinate 43,159,016 of NC_090746.1, read as the reverse complement.
TTTCGGTTGTAGGGTAATTTATTATTTTTGTGTGTGAATGGTTGTATACCACCAATATTTACCCGAAAAAAACTACCCAATTAGGAAGTATGGGGTGTTCATGATAACAGCGCAATAGCTACCAAGGAATTATAATACTTTTTGAGTAAAATAGGTTTCAGTAATGAGACTGCAATTCTCAAGTGATTATTTTGGTACAACTAGAGAGAGAGAGAGAGAGAGAGAGAGAGAGAGAGAGAGAGAGAGAGAGAGAGAGAGAGAGATGACTGTTGATAATTACCCCAAAATCAATTTAAATTACATTTCGAATAAATCAATAAAAATGGTACAAAATGTCACTCTTCTTATAAATAATTACATATTTGGCATTCTTAAGTAACTGAGTAGGTGCATTTTTTTTTGTAAGAAAGCCTTATAGGGAGTACTTTTTTTATAGTCATCATTTCTTACGTGCATTGATGAAATCTTGGGAAAATGTAAATTTTACCCTGGTTAGAGTTCAGTCGTTCTTAAATCTATATATTTGTGCATGATTAATATATATAATTTTTTATTCTAGCTAATCCTCCTTGATCTTGAGTGACTTTACAATTTACTTTTAGATTGTTTATCTTGTGTTTCCTTTATACCTGTTAAAATCACCAGTGTATACAGCAATCTTTTCAGTATACTGGGTTTTGTTGCCCCTGTTGATTACAATAGACTACTTTTGGTTTCATTTTCTATTTTAGTCCTCCCCAAGTAGGAAAACTGAACAAACGACATGTGTAAAAAAATATTAATAAAAACTAAAAACACAAGACATAGACCTACACATAATTGGCTTAACCTGAACTTGAGTTACCTAATCTTTTCTGAAATGTGTTTTGCACCAGAATACACACTTATCAACTACTGAACAGTTTCATCAATGTACTGAAGACGTGATTGCCATGTAAAAAGGTATCCGTGTAGTGCTCTCATTAACAATTAAAGAAATTTTGGTACTACATTTATTGATGTACTCGATGTAATTTGAATTAATTTTGGAATTACATGCAACAGTTTCTCTCTCTCTCTCTCTCTCTCTCTCTCTCTCTCTCTCTCTCTCTCTCTCTCTCTCTCTCTCTCTCTTTCTCTCTCTCTCTCTCTCCCCGGCGTCAATGACCTCAGATGGCAGGATGCCTGAAAACTTTAAATCAATCAATCTCTCTCTCTCTCTCTCTCTCTCTCTCTCTCTCTCTCTCTCTCTCTCTCTCTCTCTCTCTCTCTCGTAAGCACCAAAAAAAAATTCTCTCTTTCATAGTCACAATAGTCGAACTGTTGTACTCAAGATGTAAACTAGTTCCTTCATAGCCCCTGTACTGTAAACCCCACAGTCCAGGAATGTAAATCGGCAGGGCTAGGATGGGTTAAATAGCGGTTACTATGTTTACAGAAAGGTGAATGGATATTTATAGAATGCTTCATTTTGTACCTCAATTGTCTCATGTTAAATATATTGTAAAGTCATCGAGTTTGCATGGAGTCACCTGGATGATGTTCAAATCACACGAAACTTAAATGACACTGGATGAATGATCGAGGTAGGTGGAGGTCATATGTTTTTATTTCTGAACCTTTTCGTATCCCATACTTTATTGGGCATGATAGTGATCAATGGAGGAAAAGGATAAACCCTCAGCCCTCATTCACTAAATACTAATAATTATCATAACGTTTTCCCTTGAATATTATTCAACAAGATGGAAAATACAGATCCAAGATTATCTAAATTCCATTCAGACTGGAGCAAGTGTTGCCTTTGCCGAAGAAGCGGGAAGAGCTCAAATCACTACATACACTACAACCACAAAACCATGGTGGCTACACTAGGATTATGACTAATATCCCTTTCTTTCACGCAATTAATGAGATACCTATTGTTCTGGATCCAAGAAGACATGATGATGGTGGAAGCATTGAAGAAACTCTGAGGAGGAACAAGGCGTAATATCACCAAAGATGTTGCCTGATGTTCAACAACACAAAACTGTTCTACAGGCACTTCAGAAGCTAGGTCTGCAGTAGCTTTGGGTTGCCCTTGGCAAAACACAGAACCTAAGGTGGGTTCCTGTACATGAGCTCTGTTGCACTATTACAGAAAACAACTGAAAGATGCTCCTCTTCCATGCCTTCTCTAGCTGGAATAACATTTCAGTATTCCGTGGCAAAGAAAAAATCGGCTCAGCAAACCTGAGAGGCTTGTAATGAGGCTTCAGGTGTCTTCAGCAAAATCAACCAGTACCCTTCGGTAGTGGATGATGAAGTCCTGTAGACCTTGGAGAAGTACGTGGTTATGATGTACAATAGATCGGTGCAGTTGAAGTGTTTATGATGCAAGGTTGGACATGTTTGCTCGGAAGTAGAGCCCATACAAATCCACTCTTACAAACCCAAAAATACTGAAGCCTCATATGAAGCGGGCTGCTTACCAGGTGGGCAGCATCTGGAGCCAGTCATCAGTATGTTAACTATAGAAATGCAGATTCCTGCCAACTGGGCCAGGACTAAGGAGTTATGTGGCAGATCATCTAGACAGCTTTCCCACCCATTGCAGAGAATTGCCAGCAGCTGACCAAGATGCAAGTCCGACTGCTGTCAATACAAATGCTACATTTTTGGTCTGACCTACATAGCATTGTGCAGGTGGATATGCAACGTTTAGAAGCATTGTGGTATACTCATCCCGGTACTAAGAAAATATATGGCAAACAAATAATATACCATTGCTTACATGTACATGGAGCATGATATGGATTTATTTTTTTCTACCTTAATTATGGTTCAAGTACTGATGTTATGGTACAAGGAAGCTAGTGAGAATATGAATAGTTCCAAATTATTTGGATTCTACATTGTGGAAAATATATGATTTGCTACCAAGATCATTCAAATAAGACAAGTGTTTGCAATTTTATTGCGAAATGTAATATTTCTGTGTATTTAATGCAGTCCATCTGGCCGCCATCTTGAATTTTTAGGTGGCTAAGAGATTTTATATGTGCCTGTTTTAATGCTTGTTGCCAGAAATGAAAGATTTTTAAAGTTATCTGCTTAATTGTTTGAGTCGTGACAAACAAATGTGTAAAGATGCCATACGTAGAAGACTGGGCTAAATACTGTTCTTGTAAAGTTTCATTCGTAAGATTTTCTATTGCGCGTTTAGCATGTAATGACTTTTGTTTAATTCTATGCATTTTACAGCAGTATTGTAAAAACTAAGTAAGGATTCATAAAAAAAAAAAAAAAAAATCGTATTTTTTGTTCTTTTCATTCCGTTAACTGATTTAGATATATTAGCTAGGTAAATTTATTTTACTCATCACCCATCTCATTCATATTTATTCCTCAAAATTATATTATAGTTCATAAAATAAGTACCATTATTAGAAAGCTAATTTACTCCCACACCACCAAAGAAATAATCGTCGTAATAGTAATATATCTCATAAAAAAAATCATATTACGTGCCATCATCATCTTTTATTGTCTTGTGGGAGATAGGGTTCTTTAGGCCAAGAATTTGTATCATTCTTTTAGTCATAAATACTAAACACCTTCATTCATTTTATTTCCTATTCTTGCACAATTGTGTGCATCTATAGATTATTATTATTATTATTATTATTATTATTATTATTATTATTATTATTATTAATATTATTATTATTATTATTATTGTTGTTGTTGTTGTTTTTATTATCATTATTATTAATATTATTATTATTATTATTATTAATATTGTTGTTGTTTTTATTATTATTATTATTATTATTATTATTATTATTATTAGTAGTAGTAGTAGTAGTAGTAGTAGTAGTAGTAGTAGTAGTCAAGCTTAAAACCCTGGTTGGAAAAGCAGAATACTATAATCCCATGGGCACAAATTCTACTGATTCAACCACCTGATTAGGAAAATTATTCCACAATCTAGTAACAGCTTGAATAAAACTTCCAGAATACTGGTTTGTATTGTATCTTATGGGTTTCTGCCTGGCGCTCGACGGACTGGGATTCGAGTACTACTCACACTCGATAGTTTCTCCAGTGTCTTAAATCTCATCATCCTTGTGAGCTAAGGAACTAAGGTTGGGGGTTTTGTGGGAGCGTATAGGTCTACATGCTGAGTCTTCAGTAGCCATTGCCTGTCCCTCCCTAGTTTTAGCTTGGATAGAGAGGTGTCTTTGGCACTGAACATATGTATATATGGTCAGTCTCTAGGGTATTGTTTTGCTCGTTAGGGCAACTTCACTGGCCCTTGCCTCTGTCATTCGTGAGCGACCTTTAAACCGTTTTTAATGGAGAAGGCATTACCGTTGGACTACGAACAGGATGGTATTCTTATCCTTAGAACCAACATTCCTTTATATACATACACTGAAACACACACACACATGCATATATAAATAAATAAATAAATAAATATATATATATATATATATATATATATATATATATATATATATATATATATATATATATATATATATATATATATATATCCTTTAATGTAAATTTTTTTAGTTTAATAAACCTGTGTTTTTTTCAAAATTTTGGTTTCTTGAAAGCTGTCTCTGATTACATACTCGGCCTTAATGATGGATTAAATTTGTTAAGGCTGGAAATATAATTTTTCTATAGAACTTCAAATTTGACGATTGGATTGAAAAAGTTATTCAAATATATATTGATTCCAAATAGCCTTTCGTAAAAATAATTAGGCATAATAGTTTCATAATTTTTTTTTTTTAAGTATAATTATAAATTTTAATAATCACTAACGACCCTGGTATCTTATTGCGAAATTTTACGAATTTGGTAAAACCGAAAGAAAAGTTTTTTATATTAGTCATATCTTTTGAATGACGAGCTAACTATAATTAGTTAATTTCAATGTACAGGGTGTGGACAACCTCCTGTCCAACTAAGCCACGTGATATGATCATTGATCTCTGCATGGAAATTTCTTGTGAACGGGACCCTGTTGTTTACCGTGATGAAGTTCTATATGTTACTAAAAATATTAAAGATTATCAAAATTATACCTAACTTCTTCACGTGTTATTCATCAATGATGATATATTTAATAAAAAATTTTGTTGCGTTCCTACTGAGCTGGACTGTTTAATCCTTTTATGTACATTATGAAGTAGGTCTGAGTAGCTGTATACTTTGGCCTCTCAGCTTAATGATTTATTTTTTTTTTTTTTTTTTTAGGGGGGGGGGGAGAATTATTTCTGCCAGAGGATGTTTCCTAACGGAAAGAAGTTTTCTGTATTGTCTTCTCCTTGATACTCTTTAGAATATATTGAATGGACTATGCATCTCAGTTTTATAAATTTCTTCGGTACTCTTTTTTTTTTTTTTTTTATAAAGCAAAGGTAATCTCACCCTTTATGCACTGAATATGACGATGACGTCAAAACCATTAGACATACTATTCCGAGGATTAAACTCCTAAATCTAAGGCAATGCCGTTGTTCGAAGCAATAATGAGGTAAAAGCGACGTTACACATGCATTAGCTTTGTTATTAGGTGCTCTATTATCCTACTAAAAGGCAGGAGTGATTTTCATCCATTTTCGGAGTCCATGTTGTTCAGAATTCCTCATTAAAATACCAAGGGGACTTGTATTATAAATATTTCTAACATTATTCAAATATATTAGAGCATTAAGCATAATATTATATCGATTAGGTTATCATTTCTACTATGACGTTGAAATGTTTTGATCTGGAATAACATATGAATTAATTTAATTTTCATTATGATAAGCCTTAACGAATCACTCAGAGGATTATTGGGCAAATCATAGGTTACTTTACACAATGTTTTACACTACTTGAAGTACATGAGTTCAACCATACAATTGAAAAATGGAATCCCAGAAAAACAAAGAATTGAAGTTTATGCATCTCCAATTTACCATACTCCAATTGAGTACTCTTATGACTAAACTTTTTCTATCTTTAAAGTTGGTACATCGAAGACCGGATCCGGCAAAAATATGAAACGATCATTCATTCTTTTCATAATTTTTTGTTACATACACTTAGGTATATCGGTACTGTTTCATAAATTTACTTGATATAGCTCGCAAACTTCACATATGGATTTTTATATGAATTTATAAGGGATATTCATGATTATATGGGAGAACAATTTAGATTTCTTGAATATTATCAAAAGCTCTTTTTCATTTTTATTTTTATAGTTAAAAGCGACCTGAGTCACATTACTAGACTTGCATAAATATTGGTTGAAGTATTTATTCATAAGTGAGATATGAAACTTTGACCAAACAAAAATTGAACGAACTTTAACAGGTGTCTGTGTGTCTGTAAAGCTTTGCTAGCTGATGCATGCACAGGACGTTATGCTTGTTCTGAGGTAAGAGTTGAACCCAGAAGATTTAAAGAAAATTATCACTATGCCTATCAGCATATGCTTTTAATGATTATGTGTTTCGTTAGGTGTTTATTGTCTCTTAACCCCTTATTCGGTAGCAAATTCAGTCGCATTTCGATATAGAAAAGATAATACAGTGATGATAATGAAGTCTTACATACTCCGATAGTGAAAAGGATTGCTTGTGTTCTTGAAAGAGAGAGAGAGAGAAAAAAAGAGAAAATCAAACGAAAATTTCTTCATGAATATAATTTAGTGTCCGACATATGCGCTTTTGATGACATATCCATGATAAAAAGTTTTAACGCTCAATGAATTTTTGAAGTCGCTTTTTCTTTAGATCTGCATTGAATGAAAATCTCAAAATGATTCCCTCCTATAAAAGATCTGATTCATCCGGTCAATTAGGATTTATTAATTTTATAATTTTTGGGTGGGGGGTGGGGTGGTGGGTGGGGGGAAGGAGGGGTATTCGAGAAGAATATTGTGAGTAGCTCAGATGGCGGGCCAGTGATGTTAATTAAGCGTGCTGTGCGTCTTCATGCGTTCAGTCGTTTCCCAGCAATGATTAAGGAATTAGAATGTCTGTCATGAATTAACGCTAAGCATTTCCAGTTTTCTTTTGTTCATTTCTAATAAACGGGGAAAGAAAGTAATTCAGTGAAATGTTTGATGCAATGTCCATAATGGCTTGATTTTCGCTAGGCATCTGGTTTATTTCATTTTGCTCTTGATATGAAAGTCTCTCTCTCTCTCTCTCTCTCTCTCTCTCTCTCTCTCTCTCTCTCTCTCTCTCTCTCTCTCTCTCTCATCAGAGGTAACCGTATTAGGACTGTTATTCAATTTACCACATGCGGTGTTTGCCAGTTATCGACTTTGACGTTAGTCTTTTCCGGGGATGATAAAAATGGTGTTTCATTTTCTTTTTTTTATTGCGTAGTTCAGTATTGTATATGATTTATTTTTATTAACTAAACACCACAAATCAGGATTATATTGTAGGAACTGATATTTCTGAATATATCATAGCATTTTTTTGCACTGATAAAACAGCAATATATTATATTTTACAGTCTTTACGTCTTATTTGTTTAATTTTCATCTGTACTGCACGGGTGGTTTTATACGCCCTCGTACACCGTAGCAATGTTTTTTTGTCTTAACGAACGTTCTTCTCTGCACTGATAACAGACCAACTTGTTTATACTTGCTAGCTCATGTTTTATATTTTTTGAACTTTTGAGATTCTTGCTCGCAAGTTCTTGAATATACGTTCGTTGTCTGTTTAGTAAGTTTAGTTGTATTCACCTCCCCTCTCTGTTAGAACGTAACAGCTACCTTGGCACATTGGTGGCCATCGGAGTGACGACTCCACACCGCCTCTTTTCGCCCATCCATTCGCCCTACCCTTGTTACAAAGCCGCCCACCTAACCTGACTCTCCAATACATGCAACCTTAATATATACAATTAAGGGCAAGTGACTGGCTATATGATTATATTTCGTTCACGCTTGCTCTTTATTATTTAGGGGATATACAGTATATAATCACTAGACACATAATACATAAATGTGAGATCCTTGATGGCGTCCATGATATCGATTGCCTGTGAGGAGATCTTATAAGTGGACGCTAAGTACACAATTAGAAATGCAATTGCTGATGTTTTCATAACAGTGGTATTGAATAATGAGATGTTTACCGGCCGTAATTACTTCATTTAACAAGGTTACTTACTTCACTGTAATGGCTGCTTTTCTCTTTGCATGACCTTCAAAATAATTTTATCATGTCATTTTATAATTTTCACGCTATTCGCAAATAAAAAAGTTTACAGTTAGTTTTGAAATTCTGTGCAATTACTTGTGATTTTGGACTTATTGAAAAGTAACACATGCAATGAAGAGATGGCATTCTTTTGATTTCTTTCAGGTTGGGGATAATAGGATATGTAATAGTGCAGAACAGTATCTATAACTGTATCGCTTTTTAGCTAATAACAGCAATTCAAAAACCTTAAGTCATTTAACTATTTTCACAAAAACTGATTGAATAAGGTGCCACACGAGTTTCATACAGCCTAGTACAATGTAACGGTTTTGCTTTTTTGTCTTATCACTCGCTCTTTTCTGCACTGTTCATAAACCAACCTGTAAAAGCCTGACAGCTCCCATTTAATTTTGTTCGAATTTTTTGTAACATTCTTGCTCACAAGTCCTCGATGTCTGTTTAAAGGCATTTTTGTGGATGCATAAAAAACGCCTTTTTATTTTATTTTCTTTTTCCTTAATTGCGTTTTTTACCTTCAGCAGCTAGGGGAAGTTTCCAGGTTTAAAAAGTACCCTAAAATAGAATTTTCACTACGTTATTACATATTTTTGTAAACCAAGTCAATTTTTGAAGACCCCCACCTTAATAGAGTTTAGTTGCATTCACCTCACCTCTCAGTTATCACCTAACGGCGTCTCGTGAAATATTTTCTGATTTCTCAAAGAATTTTTAGCCCTTTCCTAAATAGACTATAGATATGTCCATCCTATATAAGATTTACTTTTCAGACACGTAAAGAAAACCATCAATACTATAGCTTAAAATGTGAATATCAAAGCAGGATTTGATATATTTCCTCAAATCTTAAAAGAATATATGTTTCTTTTATGAAGTCAATGTTCTACTTTCTACAGGTATTGATAGGAACATATTTTTGCCATCTCTCTCTCTCTCTCTCTCTCTCTCTCTCTCTCTCTCTCTCTCTCTCACCAGACCTGCACCTACCTTCACCTAATCGTCTCCTGGAATGTGGTAACAATCTAATCTTATTCTTTATACCAGTTGTAAATTCTCTTGTTTGGTCTATGTACTTCAAGAATTTTAGTAAAAGTGTCTTGGCATTAGAGCATAAAAAATATCGAAGTGAATACAAAACAGAAACTGCTATAACCTGCAGAAAATGGAACGGAAAAAAGAACGAATTTTTAGCAAAGCGAAAAATCTATTTTTGGGTGAGATGGCCATGTCGTTCTGATGGAAGTTCCTATAAGTAGCTTCCTAAGGGATATATGTACTACAGTGATATTCGCAGAGAATTTCACCCTTGGGTCTCCAGAATTCTAACTCTTGGCGCGAATATCCTTAAATTTTCTCTCAAGGATATCGCATAATACCAGAGGACATATTCTTGACACGCCACATAGCAATCTGCACCCCTAATAGCGTTTATGCTTCGAGAGGGGAAGTGGCAGAATTAGAAGGGGAGCTCTATCAAGGTTACCCTAGTTCTTATACTACTATTGAGTATCACAACAGCACCATATCCAAGATGGCGGTCATTCCTTGTAGCATTGAGCATGGTGCTACAGATACAGTACTTCGGGAGGGATACTGTGAAGATCTTTTCTTTTAGAAAAGAATGGTGGGTCCATCAGGACGACATGGCTATCTCACCCAAAAATAGATTTTTCGCTTTGCTCAAAATCCGTTTTTTGGGCTCAAGCCATGTCGTCCTGATGGAAGCGTACCACAACATTAATGTATCCGTGGATTTTCATCAGTGCCTTAACCTTGGGACAACATTTCCATGGCCATTTGGACCATTTGAGACCAATGACGTTACCGTTATCCGTCATCATCACTAATCATAAACAGTGTTAGTGCTTCCTGCCCCCTACAGGGAAAAGTCATTCTAGACAGTAGAAAAGGGGCCTCAAGGTTAGCATATATAGTATGAACAAACATAAGTATTCACTGAATATACAAACAGTCTCATAGTTTGTATATATTGCCGAATCAATATCAGTGTCTCTTATATCCATCGTTTGCGAGCATACAATAATATGAATAATACTTACCTTAGTAAGTCCAAGAACTCTGGCATCTTAAACATGCAATTTTCGGGCGAATTAGGACGCAATTACTTTTTAATTGACATTGATTTCTAATAAATGACAAAATAAATTAACAAGTAAACCGAATGTAGCATGATAATGGAATTATACACGTAACATATACATAAATTATATTTATTTCTTAAACGGAAAGAAATGATGAGTGCCACTCTCAGATTGAAGAAAAATTTATAATAAAATTTCTGTTCGAAATTTCTGTACCAGTTACCTTCTATCAACACTGTGTACAACGGACACACGGCACTAGTGTTATCTGTATATTTCCACACCTGGGATATTGAACAGAGTTAGTGTCACCGTGGTAACACTCATTCAAAAGGAGGTCATACTAAAGGTGATGACCCCTTCTCCCTTTAATTGACAGTCCCAGTCAATTAACTGTTTATCGCAGAATTAGACGACAGGTTTAAATACACCACCTGCCGCCACCACATAATGCTTCAGTTCATGGACCTGCTTATCATAGGGTTTGTAGAACACTCTGGATGATTTCCATCCAGTGTATTAGCAAAGCCGCTCAAAGTCCATATACTGAAAAAACTTCAGTGATGAAGCAATTTTTCTCGGATCATGACCTGCGGGAGTAGTGTCAGGATCTGTTCTACGAATAAAGTAGGTGAGCTTCTCCCTCAGTTGTTTTAGGGATGAGTTTGATCCAGAGGTTTCTCCTTTATCAGTATCTTTCCTAGGATATACATTACCTTCTGTAACTTTAATCCTAGATAGGAAGGGAGGGGGTGACTGAATGGAGGTTGCCAATAGACACCTTTCAGGTCTGGCAAGACTACAAACACCCCTTTTTGAAACAAGGTCCTTATGTTCAGAAGGATTAATATTCTGAACTCGCTGTTTTATTTGAACTTGATGAGTGGCGACAAGTCCAGAATGACTATGAGTTTTCTTAAGTTCTTCTCGTGAACACCAAACAGCCTTCCCTGGAATTCGATGGACTATAGCTCCCTTACCACCTGTATGCTCTAGAGCTCTAAGGTATACTCCTCCAGGAGGGTTTTGGATTGTAGGAAGAGTCGAGGAAATGATGGTGGAGACATGTGCACCACCCATATTAGTCCTATCTTGATTAGGCCTTGGACCCAAGGATCGAAGGTCCAGCGATCCTGAAGGAGCCTCCCTCCTACCAGAAGCATCTCTATGCTTCGAATGATCAGTAGGTTTAAATATTCGACCACCTGCCTGTGGCACCGCGGTCGCTGCAACCGTGGGATGTTGTTGAACAGCCCGAGGTATATTTCCACAACCGTGGAAGATTTCCTCTTTGAAAGAATGCCCCACTTTTGGAGAAACCCTATGTTCTCCGTGGTGGCGTTCTTAATCACTTTCCTAACTACCTTGTCTGGGAAGAGGTCTTTATCCCAGATATTGGAAGATATTAGCTTCCTTGTTTCCTGTTTCAGTGTCGCAGCAGCGAACACAAACTCCCTACATGCCCTCCTAGCCTTCATAAAGGCATAAAGGTCTTTTACTAAGGTAGCCATATGCATTTTGGCTAAAACCATGAGCATGTCTGGGGTACTTCGATGGGTTGAACACAACTCTTAGTTTTGTAAGGATAGGGAGGCTGCAAGTCTCTCATTTGTCTCTTGTTCATTATACAAGAGAAACTCGGATAGTTTACGGAGATTCTCGTTAAACTGTCGACTGGCAACATCTGCATCCAGTCTTCCTACTGAGAAGGTTAAGTGGACTTCCTTCCAGTCCTTCTCCTGTCTAGGAAAGGCTAGTGACAGAGGCTTGCACTCCTCGAGTGCAGGACATGGTTTACCTGCCTCCACGGCCTTGGCAACAGTTTTAAATGCCTTCCCTGTAAAGGGGCATAAAATTGATGCAGGAGCAAGAAAGGAAGGATACCTGTTACCTAATGTGAATACCTTCGACACTGAGTAACCTGCCTTTTTCAGGCTACTTGACAGGATAGCCTGTGCCTTATCATGGTCGAGAATCATGACCTCCTTCTATTCCATTCCTTTTCTTGACCTTGGTTCATACTTCAGTCGAACGAAACACTTAGAGAAAGTGTCAAAGCTTGGCCAAAACTGGATATTGTCCAAAGGAACAGCACCCATCTTCTCCGAGATGTAGAGTTTACCGTTTAAAATCAGCATCAGCTCTTCAAACCTCAATTATATTACTTATCTGTTCGGAACCCTGGTGTGAGCTAAAACGCTTAAGTGTATCAGTAACGTTTATGTAAATTTCTTTAGGTGTTAAATCATTAGAGTGTTAAAGTGTTAACTATTTTCATGAATATATATATATATATATATATATATATATATATATATATATATATATATATATATATATATATATATATATATTGTATGGGTGAGGCTAGGTGAATGCAACTAAACTTTATTAAACAAGCATCGAGTGTATATAAAGTAACTTCCGAGGTAGAACGTCACAAAAAATAAAAAATCACAAAGCTTATGCTAGTATGGAAAGACAAGATGGTCTATTAACAGGGTTGGGAAGAGAAAGAGATGAGATAAAAAGTCAAAAGTGTTGTATTATGCGAGCATGTATGAAACATGTGTGGTATATGTCACCCACTCTAAAAATCACATACATGTGAAATAGGGCACCCTTCTCTTGAGAGGCCTATTGTAGTAGAGTCATCTTCCAAGAGATACGCAGGTTTAAGATGATCAAAAGAAATTAGTCTACTTTGCAACGAATGTTCAGTAAGAAGGCTTTCTTTGTTTGATGGATCACAAGAATAGGGCCCGTGTAAGGGGGCGTTAGCGGTGGTTTGTTAGTGTTGTTGCGAAGGAAAACTTTTTTGGCCGAGTGCAGATCTGTTAATATGTGTTACTTAGCTGGGGGCTTGTAAGTAAATTTTCCCACAACATGACTTAGGCTCTGGAGTTCGTTGGAGGAGGTTACAGACGAAAAAACTCGGCATGGACGACAAAAGGGTCGCCATTTTCTATTTCAGCTGCTAAGACATCAACGGCGTCTTTAGGAGTGGAAATTAGTCCAAGAAGGACCCAGGGAACCTGGGAAAACCTGTGTGAGTCCTTGCAGTGGGACATAAAGGCTGCTTTGAGGGTGTGATAAAAATGTTCAACCATTTTGTTTGCAGCAGGGTTGGTGGTTTTCTGATGTAGGGTGATTCCCAGGAGATTCGTCAATGATGTCCACAGAGAGAGGTAAAAGTGGTACCCCAGCCACAAGTATTATATGTAGTGATAGCAATTCTTGCTATCCATCCTGAGATTAAGGCAGATGTATATGAGGTAAACGTTACAGTTTCCATGGGAATAGCTTCAGCCAAATGATTGGAGCGCTCGATGACAGTAAACTGGTAACAATATCCTTGTGATGTGGGTTGGGGACCTACAATATCAACGTAAATGTTGGCAAAATGATGGTAAGATTGAGGAAAGGTGCCCACTCCTGAATACATGTGTTAATGTACTTTTTCAAGAAGTGCGAAAGTGACATACAGCCAAGCGCAACGCTGATAAGTCGCGTTCAAAGGTAGAGTAGCCAGCCAGATTCTGCCTTGGACAGTTTACTATTGAAGAAGGCCAATGGGTGGGGCAAACCGCTGACAACCTGCTTGAGCATTGCCACAGTAGTGATGTCGCTGTCATCGGTGGATAGAAGGAGAGGTGCAAGTGGCACGGGAAAAGTGAGAGCAGCAGAACTGATAGGGTATTCTTTGCGTTGCAGAAGACTGCATCTTGAAGGGGACCCCACATCAGGTCTTTTGGCTTGCCCTTTTGGGAGGAGTAAAGGGTTCAAGGATGACAGCAATGGGTGGCAGGAAACGGAGATAATAGTTGATCATGCCCAAGATTTCTTGCAGTGCTTTGATGGTCGAGGGCCTGGGGAAGTTCTGAACGGCAGCTACCTTCTAAGGGAGGAAATGGACTCCTGCATACACCGTTGGCCCCAAAGATACACTTGTCGTACCGGACTAAAAGATCGTTCTGTTATAGGCAGTCGAGCATGATGCATAGGGAATGCAGGTGTTCCTCTTTGGAGATAGAGAACGCAAGTAGGTCGTCCACATAATGTACATAGAAGGGGAAGTTCTCTAAGATGTCGTCCATGAGACATTGAAAATTGCCCCAGCATTACGAAGACCAAAACACGAGTAATTGTTGGTGTATGTATCGAAAGTGGTGGTGGCGGTCTTGGGGATGTCTTCTAGGTTCATGGGCACCTGATAGTACACATTCAGGAGGTTGAGCGTGGAGAATATCTTTGCTTTGTGCAAGTAGGAGGTCATGTCGACGATGTTTTGGAGGAGGTAGTGATCCAGTTCTATAATCATGCTCAGGTGCCTGTAATCCCCCACACAGACACAGAGAGCCATCTTTCTTCAGAACAATGTGTAAGAGTGACGACCATGGGCTTGAGGCCTTATGACAAAAGCCCATTTATTCCATTTTGCTGAACGTTTGTTCAGCGGCTTCTACGCGATTTGCTGGCAGACGCCTGAATCTGGCAAATACTCTTTTGATATGGTGATAAATACCGTGTTTGGCGGGAACCATGGATGTTTGCCGAAGTTGTGGACGAAAAAGATCTGAGTACCACTTTACAAGGTAGGCGTAGGCACATTGTTGGGCTGATGTGGAGATGGAGGTCGGAGGAGGCTGGTTGGAGAGGTGCTGATGACAGTGAGCAACGTCGACCAGGAGGTGATAATGTGAGAGGAAATCCACACTGAATATTGGCAATGTGTCATCAGCAACAAGAAACTTCCAGTGATATATGATGATTCCAAACGATAACTGGAGGTTCTCGTTACCCTGGGTGGGGATCACAGATCTTTTGGCAGGTACTAAGCGGATATAGGCAATGTATATGGTGAGCGGCCTGGTGAGTGGCCTTCGCAGAAGAGGATGGCAACCACCCGTGTCTACCAAAAATCACATGCCCATACCTGCACCATGTAAGAGGAAAAGATTACTGACAGGTGAGGTCACCGCCACAAGCAATGGCTACTTACACGCTTTTTTGGACACTAACAACCGTTCGAACATTTCTTCGCAGCAGCCCCAAATCTAGAGTGGCAGTAGCCTATCTGGGACTGATGGGGGCCAGTAAGTGGCTGTAGATGTTGGTTGGGCTTGAGTGAGGGGTAGGTAGTGGGCAGTTTTGTCGCTGCTCCAGCATATCACAGGGTGGGCATCTATGTCCTACCGCGTTCATGTCAACTTCGGTCGATGTTGAATAATTGACCGCTGGTATTGATGGAGGTCGTATAGGTGGTGAAGTGGTTGTCTATAACGGCATCGACATTGGTCGTCAGGTCCTTCATGGGCAAAATATCGACATTGGAGACGGCAGAGCGTACAGTTTAAGGTAGGCGCCATAATCAAAGTGCACAAAGTAGATTCACTTCATGAGACCCGTCTGCGACAGGTTGCAGGCGAGTGATACTGACTATTTCAATGAGGGCGAGCAAAGCCTTTTGTTCCCAAATGGTTGTTGAGAGAGCTGAAAAAGTTTCACTATGCGGGCGGCTAGCGATGGCAAGTACAGCTCCAGGAGGTTTGATTTGAGGGCGTCGGGTGTTGTTGGGGTGTTCCCTTGTTTGCACAACCAATAGGAGATTTCTAGTAAAGTGTCTTCGGGGAATACGCGAGAGCAGAGTCAGCATTCGTGCTCGACTAAGTCAAGCCCTTCATGCGAAACTGGATATCGGCATGCTGAAACCAAGCGAATGCCTCTGTACTGGCGAAAGGCAGTAGTTGATAGGTTAGTCAGTGTCAGAAGGCGGCATCATGAAACATCAAGAAACAGGAGTGAGGCGAAGGCTTGACGGAGCTGGTTACTCTGGTAGTCACCAATGTGCGAGGGAGTTGTTAGTTGTTAGCTGAGACGCGAGGTGAAAGCAATAAACTTTATTAAACACTCATCGATTTCATATGCAGCGATTTCCGAGGAAGAACGTTACAAAAATTCAAACATTATAAAGTTTGCCCTAGCATGATAACAAAGGATGGTCTATAAATAGTGAGGGGAAGAGCGGGCAATAAGATAAAAAATCAACACCGTTACAGTGTACAAGCATATATGAAACACGTGCGGTGCAATATATATATCCCGTGTCAACGGATAATGAGACTTCAGAATATACTTTTTTCCCACTTATAAAAGGTTTGTAATTACACTTTGTATAGGAGGGATACTATCATATGGATAACCTATTCATATTGTGAGTGTTCAAGTGGTACTGACTTTCTTTATGAGCATGGATGGCATTGTTGTTCTGTCATTATGCTGAATCTAATAAATTTGTGGAAATTTCCACTTTGATGGAAAAATACTGCCACCCCTAAGTCCTTATGACATATATATCACATATAAGAAAGTCCAGTGATCTCACGCATCATTTTGTAAGTCTTGGTACTCTTAAAAAGGTCAATGATCTCACTACATGAGATCAAAGTAACATATAGATCTATATATATATATATATATATATATATATATATATATATATATATATATATATGTATATATATATATATATATATATATATATATATATATAAACAGTATACTTAATTTCTTCGCATATCAATACCTCTTCAGTTCTTTAAGTTATTCATATTTATACAGGTAAAAACAGATATATATATATATATATATATATATATATATATATATATATATATATATATATATATATATATATATATATATAAGTTATCTGTTTCAGCCCAAACCTCCATCCACTAACTCAGTCTTGTTTTAATTTGTGTGGTTCATGTTGTACAGACATCATTAGTTGTTGATAAGGGTAATTATTTTGGGGGGTCCAGCCTAGAAAATGCCTTATTACATTTCCAACTCATCACACTAAGTGATGGCGCGTTAGTATCCGTGCTTGTCAGACGTCTATACTATCTAGCAGACTTGCTCCGTCCCTGACCCTAACCAGACCGTGCTCATCAGATACTGGTGTCGATTTTACCAGCAATTTTACCTGGTGTAATGTGGATGCTACAACGTTATACTATTGAATAATAGTCATCAGGTCCAGTATGCTACTGTGAAGAGCTGATGGTTTTACATATAAGTAGTGTGAATACGGTTTTTTTTTCCCACAACCCTGATCGATCCCGGGTATTTAGGAAGACCATTAAACCATTAATTCGTATAATCCTGTTATTATGTACTCATAAAATATCAAAATGCATGTGTGCGAGCGTATAATAATATTGACATTCATGATTGCTTTTGTAGTACATGTAGATGTATTATGAGAGCATGACTAAAACAATTAATAAAATATTTCACCTCAAACTACCTGCACTTTCTCACAACTACTTTATGGCAGGGCACATACTTTAATTGTATGTTTATACACCAGGTGTATTTCTTCCATTCATGCTCATTTGAATAAGTTTGTTTACTGAATTCTGATTAACATCCAGTGCCTTGTCAATAAATAGCTTCAATCATTAGCCTGCAACCTTATTAATTCCTGAATTGACAGATATTCTTAGGAAAGTTTCCCTAGTAAATTAAACATTTAGAAGAAAATTAGTTTTTTTGTTAATAACTGTTTGATGTCATTAGTTTAGTATTTTAATTAAGGAACAGTTTTTCAATGAAGCTTGTCAATCTTATGGATACCAGCGTTTGAGATATTTGAGACCTTGTTAAAGTTTTACCATACTTCTACATACACAAAATTATCAGTCATGTATTGAGTTCTGATATTTTTTTTTTTTTTCGTTCCAACAAACAATGTTAGTATATTTCTATCACAATTGTTTTTGGATTTTGGTATACATCTCTCTTTCGATCACTTTCAACTCACAAAATATGACATTACTAAATAGTAGGGAACCTGGAAAATGGTGTTCGCAGAAAGATGTTTTATTCTTTTACTTGCTTCCGATGCACTTCCATTCTCGTAACGACCATCACGTCAATACTGCAGTTAACGCACGTTGTATTTTGCAAGCGTATTGAAGTATTAAACTGCATAGGTATATATAAATTTCGGAGTTCACTTACAGCCTCCAAATTATTTACCAGTTCTAGACCTATGTTGGCTTTATAAAACTGGGACATATGAAAATGGAAAACTTTATGTAAAAGCTATTGCAAACAATGAATCAATCGACAAAGGGATGTATGACCGGAATGGTTTTGATGGAAGGACGCCAGGTTAAAGGTCCATTTGTGAAGGAATTGTGGTTTAATTGCCACGAGTCTGATAGAAGTAGCGGCAAAAGATAATAATACTCATAATACTTAACAGTGTTGGACTCAAACTAGTTCAGAATACGCGCGTTAGTAGAAATTTATATCACGGAAGTACACTTCCTCAAAAGCATACACGGACGGTATAAAGGTAATGGTCATTTGTGCAAAAGCCTAGTCATTTCTTTACAATTTCATACTTGGAAATGGATACTGGCAGTAGCACTTTAGCTTTTGTAAAACCAAAACGACAAAAGTTGGTTGCAGTTTTTCGTAAGTGTTCTCTACTAGAAAGAATTTTCCATTCAACTCAGACCTCTCTCTCTCTCTCTCTCTCTCTCTCTCTCTCTCTCTCTCTCTCTCTAGAGAGAGAGAGAGAGATCCAAAACTTTTTATAATACACTTGCCTAATGTTAACATTTTGCTTTACTTAGTTTGATTTCCTTTTTATAGGGTTCTAATATGGCAACATTCGCTTTGCATCTAGTTTCTTCCCTTTTTTTTCTTTTTTTATTAAACGGTAAAGTTCAATATATGATATCGAAAAATATTAATGAAAGTGGCCTCAATAGAATGGTAAAAATTCTAAAATTAGTCATTGTCCTTCCGCGGTTTTCTTATTGATAGAATATACGAAACAAATTCAAGGATATAGAATAAACCTCTGGTTACTTATCTCTCCGTGGATTATCTTTTTCTCCTGGACTAAAACTTCCGACAAGGAGAGTTAAAGAGTTATGAGGACAAAGGAAAGAAAAAGAAGAGAAACAAAAGATTCTCCAAAAGAGGTGAGTGTAGAGTCTACAGCTGCTTTCATGGAGAGAGAGAGAGAGAGAGAGAGAGAGAGAGAGAGAGAGAGAGAGAGAGAGAGAGAGAGAGAGAGAGGGCAACTTCTCAGAATCCCTTGGGGAAATAGTTGCTGGCAAGCAGCTTTTCCTGGAGTTCATGTTTGGATGGCACTTACCGTCCATTGCGATCTTTCACCTTCCACATATTCTTACTTCAAGATGGATGACGCTGGAGGGGATAGCCAAGGGTTGCCTCTCAGCTAGTTAGCCAGGTAGAAGGAAAGCAAGGTGTTGAAAGTCATTGATCATGGTTGAAATAAAAGCTACTTTAGATGAATTTCCACCGGTAGGTTTCAAGTATCTTATTTATTTTAGTTGGATACTAACTTATTTAATAAGATTCAAGCAGGGCGTACATAAGGTATATATAGTTATCGTTATTCAGAATTGTTGGCATCAAAAACAATCGCTGTTATGATGCTAGATAATATATGATAATCAATAAATCTTATTTGATACCAACTTCATTTTAGATTGGTGTTGGATTATGGGGAGAAGGGTATCGAATCCCTTGTAGGTGCAAACCTATTTAATATCCATTCGAAGAAATTATATAATTTTCCATAAGGTTTTCCACGATTACCTAAAATCTTCCCGCTATAAACAAGTTCACGTGTTCCTCTCCTTGGGGGTATGCTCCTTCGTATCCTGACCCTTTTATTCGTTGTTTTTCTTACTAAGACAATAGCCCAAAAATTGAGATGGTAGGGTAAAGTGTACTATTACTCTCTTAGAAAAACTGATTTCTTTTTCGAAAACTTTGTTTAATCAAACATATTTTAGAAAGTTTCCTCGTAACTTCAGAGAACACCGTTTCAATTAATGGTTTTTTCATAGCTCTACAAACTTTAGAATAATGTTTTACGAGTTGATTCTAAGTAATGGTATGTTATGCTTATTGGTACACTTCTTTTAAATATAACATAAACAGATAGGCGAACTTTATTTTCTAATCAAACTTTAATTTAGAAGATTAATGTAACTGGTACAAATTACCGTTTTATGAATTAATTTTTTTCTCTTGTATTGATCCCCAATCCCAGCAAGTCAAATATATTTTTGTTTGAAAGGAAAAGAGAGGAAAATCCATTCTAATTAAAATAGTCATTTGAACACTAATGAGACCTGTGTTCTGCATAACAAGTACGGAGAATTGATGCTTAGTATGCCAGAATAATACATATTCCAGAGTTTTTTTTTTCTATTCAAATTGTTGAATGAAATCATGGTTTGAAAGCTGCTGCAAACTTTTCTGGGAATGATCTGGGACGAATAGAATTATTTGAGCCCATCGTAAGAGCACTTTATTATGGTGATGAATAAGTGCAAGTGAAATAACCCCAATAGGATTACCATAAATTTTAAATAAGTTCTTGTAAAAAAAGAGAGACATTATACCATTTTCAAAAAACATTTATTTTTTTTTTTTTTTTATTTTTTTTTTTTTTTTAATTGTGTGCTTTTGCAACAGGATTACAAATATTATGCGTACGCTGAATGTAGCCGAGGACGAAAAGTTGTATCTGCAACCTTAATCCATTTCTTAATTGGAGTTGACATATGGTAATAAAAGGTTTGTATGATTGGAAACAGGAATCTTTATTGTGTTTTTTTTTTTTCAAAGCCCTTGTGGTGTATAATTTTTTCTTGAAAAGGAAGTCCAATTGTTTTTTTTTTTTTTTTTTCCCACGCAGATATTCTAGTTTTCTATATTCATAATAACACTGATGGATGTTTATTGACGAGACCTTTTCATTCGATTATTTTCCTTATGGCGATGACCTAAAATCTATCAGAGGCTCAGCTTATGGCTTATCTTAGGGTTCCTAATGCCTTAAAATTATCCTTGATGAATGTTCCAGACTTGTAATGCTTACTTCACAGCTAACATCAAATTATCCATGAAAGTATTTCTCGAAGTATACAAATATTTAGTGATTTATCACTTATTCAGTAAACGTAAAATGATTTAGTTTTGATTCGACGAAGCTGTTGTCAACAACAAGGCTTCCACTTTTAATATAATTGCTATCAAAAAAATACCCTCCTTTGTTAACCAGAATTATCTGTTTAGAATTTTGAGCGTTCACATAAATTTTTGTATTGTATATATGTAAGTATTGTGAGGGTTTTGAAAAAAATAATGTAATATGTCCATGTGAATGGGCAGCATTTTTTCTTTTCTCTATATACATATGTATATTATTTTTTTTTTCATATTTTTAAACTTGTTATCAAATAAATGATTATTTTCTTGTGTTTCATTCTTCTTTTGTCCTGAGATATTGAGCAAAATCCAGGACCGGTGCACCATAGACTTCTTGCCAGTATCATAGAGTGCATTGCAATATTCCTGGACTACATGGCAATAATAGACAGCAAGACATTCTATTATGGTCAGAAACCTCGATTTTTCAAATAAGGCATTTACGTGAGCTGCTTATTTTAGGTTTCAATAAACCAATAACTTTGAGATGGGAGGCCATTTCTAGGGCAAGGGTTTTGGCAATTTATACGAGATGATAGAAATGCCTGTTTTGCTGATGATTCCAATGCTCACCCTAAGAAGTGGTTGAATTCTGCTTCTCCTACCGATCACCATGGCTTAAGAGCTTTGGACTTTGCCCCTGAATCAGACTGTCTTGAAATGATAAGCGAGGCTACTCACAAGCATAGTGATTGACTGGACCGGGTATGCATTGACTCCTCTGGTCCTCCAGTTTGAATGCTTGAGCATGCTTTGGTTTACGATGTGTCATGATGTGTCATATTCTTTGAAGATATATGAATATATATATATATATATATATATATATATATATATATATATATATATATATAGATATATATATATATATATATATATATATATATATATATATGCATATATTTATATATATATATATACATATATATATATATATATATATATGTGTGTGTGTGTTTGTGCGTATGTGTGTATTCATCTGTGTGTATGTATGTGTGTGTGCATCTTATTGAAGTATAGGAGGAACTGTTACGTCTACACCGAAGAGTGTAGATTTAAGGGTAGCCTACCACTTATGTTCATGGGTTGTACTAAAAAGGGTTTTCGCTTATGGTTGAATCGTATTCCTTTTCAGTTGATGCATAAACTCTCTGAGCAAAAGCTGGTTATTGTCAGTCATATTTGATCTGTTACTTTAAAAAAAAAAAAAAAAAAAAAAAAAAGCCTCTCGTTTCTCCAAATATGCATGTCTAGAATTAACATTAGCCCAGAGTTTGTCATTCACCTGATTTTTCAACACACAAGCAACAAACCCGGATATACCTATTAATTATGTTGACCACATCTATATTCAAGAGAGCAATAGGCAGCCCTTTTGGCTGATGTGTTACTCAGTGAGAAGACTAATGAGAAACTTTATCTTGTTCATTCCTGTTATCCTGAAGTTAAACTAACTAGATTATCTATTCGATCTCTGGTTATTAAATCACTCATACTAGACCTCGACGCTTAGGAAGGTGTAAAACCAAATTGGTTGTATTTCTATAAAGTCAGCTGATTTCTTGGCTCTTAATTTATCTGCTATCCTTTACAAATTAACATGAAGGGGTTTTTTATCTTCTACTTTTTTTTCTATCTTTTTTTTTTTTTTTTTACAATTATTGGAGAATTGATTATGCTACTCCATTAGGTAAATATGTTTATGGTAGCTCTTGCCTTTCTGATTACCGCCCAATTTCTTTAACTCCCATATCATTTAAGGTTTGACGTATCATTTTTGGCAAGATATGTAAATAAGTATACTAACGTTAATCATCTCTTCCCTGATTTACAGTTCGGCTTTCGGAAAAGTATTGGAGCAC
Source organism: Palaemon carinicauda (assembly GCF_036898095.1). Taxonomy (NCBI): domain Eukaryota; kingdom Metazoa; phylum Arthropoda; class Malacostraca; order Decapoda; family Palaemonidae; genus Palaemon; species Palaemon carinicauda. The sequence continues at coordinate 43,135,781 of NC_090746.1, read as the reverse complement.
GCCATGCCTTCACAGATTTACTAATGGTGTACAGAAATCCTTTGTCTGTGGTCAGGAACTTCATATGATTGCCACTGATTTTGGTGGTGCATTTGACCATGTTAATCATGAGGCCCTTGGTTTAAAAATTAAACAGGTGGGAGTAAATGGCTCTTTCCTAACTTCATTGTTGAATTTTTAAGCAATAGATTGCAAAGTCTAGTTAGTGATGGACACCATATAGAGTATTGGAATGTGGTGTCGGGTATTCGCTAAGGTTTTTCTCTCCACCTCATTTATTTCCAAATTAAATATGCATGATAAGTGGTTTGGACTAGGGAACATGGTCGTTGCTTATGCAGATGATGCTACTGTTTTAGCATCAATTGCATCTCCAGAATATAGACATGTGCTTGCTGAATCCTTTAATAGAGATCTATCTAAAATTAGTGTATTGTGCAAAATATGAAGCATCAATTTTCAATCCTAATATAACTGAAAGTATTATTCTATTTATGTTAAGGAGAGAGGCTCCTCAACATCAAGATCTTTGCATTTATGTTACTTCTTCGACTGCCGTATATACAACCTTCAAATTCTATGTGTGATTATATGCAATTACATTTATAGAAACACATTTGATCTGTTACTTTTCAATTGTAGTTGAATTGAGGAATTTCTTTAAGATTCTTGGTGAGGATATGTTTTAGTTCTTCCATTCTTGTGTGTTTAGAGTAGTGTTCAGCTGCCGACTCTCATCCTGATTTGTTAGAGAGAAACTTGTGGTATATTAAATTCCTTATTCCAGAACTGGATGTTGATCTCTGGCATCGTCGTTCTGTTAGTTGGTTATGCATGTTGCATAAGATTTTTCATAATACAGATCTTTCATAGCCTTCAGATCTACCCAGACTGCACCATCCTGTACATAATACTAGGCATCCAGTAAATCCAACAATCATGATTTCTCCATCAAAAGGCACAACACTACCCATTATTCAAGAAGTTTTATTCCATCTGAATCAGGTAGTTGAATCGGTGAACTTCAGATGTTTTATGGTGTCGTCTTCTGATCACATTCACATATATATATATATATATATATATATATATATATATATATATATATATATATATATATATATATATATATGTGTGTGTGTGTGTGTATATATATACATACATATATATATATATATATATATATATATATATATATATATATATATATATATATATATGTGTGTGTGTATGTATACACACACACACACACACACACATATATATATATATATATATATATATATATATATATATATATATATATATATATATATGTGTGTGTGTGTGTGTGTGTGTGTATGTATGTATTTATAGTCTATTATCTATTCCTTATTTCATTCCCTCACTAGACTACTTACCCTTTTGAAGCCTTTGAGCTTATAGCATTCTGTTTTTCCAACCAGGGTCGTAATTCTCCTGGTAATCGTAATGATATTAATTATTGATTCAAAAAGCGATTTATGGAATGCATGCTCTGTGTCTTTGTTTTCTGAATTAAATCAGGATAGTTGAGCAAGTTAACATATTTATCTTATCAATTAACCATGATCACATGGTAAGGAAGTTTGTGTGTGCATTGTGCACACATGAACGCGACAAATTGCCTCATTACGCGTTGTTTTTGTCTGGAAGATTTTTATGTTGCTATTGTGGTCTTCGTAGGAAATCGCAACGTCCAGTTCATCGAAGACGCTTAATGAAGCTTAGAAAATTAGGAGTTAGTATGAGCTTTCTAATTAGCAAAAACATCATATTTTTCGTTCCTGTTGAATGTAATTATCAGAGGGCTTTGATAACAGAAAATGTTCTTATGTCCTGAAACCCTTCGGAAATGAGTTATGTGTAAAATTTGTGGAAAAATGACGTACACATTATGATTTTTTTTATCACGAACGTTCAATAATTTTAGAAGAGATTATATTTATCCATCTTACCCTGGAAAAGTTATTTGGTGTAAGTTAATGTTATATCATTTAACACCTATTCAAGCGCAGGAGTCTTTCTTGCTTCATAAAGCTTTATATTTTTTTAAACGGGATCAATTCATTGTCGAATTTTACTTCTTAGATTTCAATATGTATTCTTAGTGGTAAGAATTCACGCCTGAGAAGTAGCTATAGTATTAAAAATAGTTAATAGTAGTAGTTTGGCCAGGACACCAGCCACCGGTTGAGATACTACCACTAGACAGTACTCCATTGGATCCTTCTCTCTGGTTACGGTTCATTTTCAATTTGTCTACACATACACCGAATAGTCTAGCATATTCTTTGTAGATTCTCCTCTTGCCTCATACACCTGACAACACTGATTACCAAACAATTCTTCTTCACCCAAGGGGTTAACTACTGAACTCTAATTGTTCACTGGCTAGTCCTCTTGGTAAGGGTAGAAGAGACTCTTTAGCTATGGTAAACAGCTCTTCTAGGAGAAGGACACTCCAAAATCAAACCATTGATCTCGAGTCATGGATAGTGCCATAGCTTTTGTACCATGGTTTTCCACTGTCTTGGGTTAGAGTTCCCCTGCTTGAGGGTACACTCAGGCACACTATTCTATCTGGTTACTCTTTCTCTTATTTTGTTAAAGATTTTATAGTTTATATAGGCGATATTAATTTAGATGTTGTTACTGTTCTTAAGATATTCTATTTTTCCCTTTTTTCCTTTCCTCACTCGGCTTTTTTCCCTGCTGGGGCCCCTGGCCTTATAGCATCCTGCTTTTCCAATTAGGGTTGTAGCTTAGAAAGTAATAATAATAATAATAATAATAATAATAATAATAATAATAATAATAATAATAATAATAATAATAATAATAAAATATTTAACTATGATCTAATTTATATGAATAAATAGTACAGAGCCTATCTAAATTATATCAGTATATGCATTGCTGGGTTTTTATGGGGGCTGGGTGGGAGAATGTACTTAATCAACTATAACATTTATAGTATACATTAGGACTGCCCAACTGGGATTTCCTTTTGAAGAAAGTGAATTAGAAGTAAAAAAGAAAATTTCCGAATACTTTTTGGGGAAATTTATGTTAAATTTTGAAGAAAGAAGAACTTTTTGCCAAAAAACCTTTCAACTTTAATGTTGCAATGAACTGATATAATTTTGACTTCATGTATTCCCTGTATCAGAGATTTAACTAAGTCTTATGTTAATAGTGGTAATATTCAAATATTATTTCGACGGAACAAATGAAATTATCTCTTTCATTAGGTTCATTGAAATTTACCTTCACGAGGTTATGTTGACATTTACATGACCCGAATATGCAAAGGGTTTGTTAATATTGGGGGTCAGATTGTATTTGTACGAGTTTATTGCGTTCTTAATGATCGTCTTTGGGTGTACTTGGTTTTATTAGGTCGTTGCTAATCGTGCCTTGTTTGTTTGCAAGCATGTTTATTGATTATATGTGTACGTGCTATAACTAAGTGGCTGGTCACGATTTATTTGTTTATTTGTACATACACACTCATATATATATATATATATATATATATATATATATATATATATATATATATGAATATATATTTATACATATATATATATATATATATATATATATATATATATGTATGTATATGTATATATATAGATATGTATGCATATGCATACATATACTGTAAACGTATATATATATATATATATATATATATATATATATATATATATATATATCATCATCATCATCATCACCATCATCATCATCATCATCATCATCATCAGCCGATACAAGTCTAATACAAAGTCTTTTGATGCCAGTCTATACCCGTAAATATTCGTAGCTAGTTATTCCACTGTCTTATCTTTCTTCTCCTGCTTCGTTTGCAATACCTAGGGATCCAGTCTCTTATTCTTCTCGCCCATATATTATCTGCCAATGTCATTGTATGGCCTGTCCATGTCCATTTCTATATAAATTGAAAGCTCAAGATAGAGACAACTGGCGAAATCTAATCGAGGCTCTTGGCATCAATAAGAATAGATGATGATATACTTTATATCGCGTACCGACTTTTCGTCCGATGTCACTTCGTCCGACGACACTTCGTCCACGTCTTTTTGTCCAATGTCTTTTCGTCCGATGGACTTTCGGTCCAACGACATTTGGTCCAATTTTTAAATCGTTGCAATCCATAAAAAAAAAGAAAAAACCCTAGCCAATCCATAACTTTCCCAATAGAAACTTAAACCGTGTACGAACCTTTCTCCCTTGTTTATAATAATTAATTACCAAACTCCAAAGTATAGGAGAGAAGATAACTAGTTAACAAAGTAAAATTAAATGGAAGTGTCTGACTATAAAATTAAAGAAAAACTGCTTAACATAACATAACTACTCTTTGTGGAATGATAACTTTTTAGGGTAGCTGATTCTTTGAGTATAAAAGCTAAGAAATGTAATAGACAAAAAATTTCAATAGAAAACGCACATAAAATTTGATAAATTTAATAGTAATACATATGTAAAATAATAAATGATTTAAAAAAAAAAAAAATTAGAAGGACTGTTAAAAGTTGGTGCAAATTATGTGCCACATTCTTCAAAAACTGTTTTCCTCGTTAACTCATATCCAGTTACCAATTTTTTGAAACGTTCGGCGATTCTTTAATATCGTGAACAAGAATTGGACAGATCTCCTCAAAGTATTTGAGTCATTTTACCCTGAATAAATCTTTCTTCTTCCTTCAAGGTTTTGATTAATTTCCAAATGTTCAAATGCGCTCCACTCATGTTTTGTATTAGTTATAGGAAAATCTACTACTTTTCTTTTCTTCTTCATTGATTGTTTGAACTTCACCATTTCGGGATGGGCAAATTCAGAAAATGAATTACTAATCTTGCAGCACACTATATATTGGGTAGCATACTTATGAGGGAAAAGGAAAAAGAGAATGTTAAGCATGA